>NC_141338.1:8248304-8440804 GCF_037954235.1 Aulostomus chinensis
TGCTGAATTTAATTTAAGATGATTGCCTGTTTAATAATTAATTCAAGCTGAGGGAAGAGAGCTAGAAAGCCATGATGAAGGCATGTAGAACCTTTCCCCAAGCTGTTAGGTTATAAATCCATCTTTCAACACGAGGCTGGAACAATCTATACCATCAAACACACTTATATATAGTACAATTTGAATCAACTTGTTGTGTATTTGTTTGCTGGAGATTATGATGCAGAATTGGAAGTCGGCACCAGAGAAGCAAACATCATACATCATGTGGAGGTGTCAGGGCTGCTAATATTTCACGATCCTGAAGCTGCAGCGCAGGCTTGGATGTGGGCAGTTTAGCGTTGGCTCTTCTCCAGCAGCATCCTCATGTTGCAGTGTGCAGAGTTCGCCTCTCTCTTTCTCTCAGACACACTCACGGCGTCCTGCAGCAGCATGTCAACAAACTGCTTATTCATCAGTGTGCATAGTAAGGCAGGGACTCTCATGGCAGACCAGATTCTCATTAAGTGCTTCTCATTCAATTTATAATTTAAGGGAGTATTATGAAATATGTTTTTATGGAGCATGATGTACACCGCCACATTACTATAGCCTCATGGCAGCACAAGCCAGGACTACGCTCTGCATGTGTAGTTAGCATGCACAAGGTGCAGTCCAACTGAGCCTTAGCTTTATCAGTTGTCTTTCCTAGATTCTAGTATTATATATTGTTCAGAGTGCCTACCCAGATATGATTCTTTTTGGCATATCCAGATTGTATCCAGATAGAGTTTAGACAGTTTAGACAGCAAACAAACAAAGGAATTGCAGTGTTTGTGAGTCACAACCGAACTGCATTTGAAAGTGGCTTCAAATGTGATTCTAATCATTTTTCTGCAGATGCGTCAGTCTTGACGCAGGAATAGGATTTCAAAATGTCTTTTTTGTCATTCATTTTGCAACGCGCAATGACAACATAAAAGCCACAATAACGGAAGCGCACCAACGCTGCTGACGTGACTCCATCTAGATAAACTGAGTACGCGAAATATCACCGTGGTGCAACAACAAACTCAAAGTAAACACAGAGAAACAAATCAGATTTTCCTGCCGTCTGAACAAGGCCTTAATTCGGTTTATTTTGCATCAAATATCTAGCATTCTCCATTTTTTTTATATTCAAAAAACTTCCTTAAATCTTTCAATACTGCAGGGCTAATAAGTGATTTTCCACCACATCTCAGCATTGAATCTCAATTCATGATCAAATATACTGTAGAACACAAGCCATTATAACAATTACCCCATCAGCAGAATGATTAAATACTCTGCTGCCGAAAATAGATGCAATGCAACAAACCTCTAGAGAGGATCACCTCTCTTTCCCAGTTCAACAGGTGGTCTTGTAAAGGATATCACTTTTCCTGGATCCGGTGCTACTTATGTTTACATTCTCAACCCGGCCATAAATCCTTGACTAAAGAACAGGAAACCGGTGGGTACTGTGTCTGATCAATTTATAAAGACGGATGTGTCCTTTAACAGGAAGTGGACCAGGCCACTGTGAGAAGGGAGGTGCTGGCTAACATTGGGATGACAGATTTGGTGCATGTTTATGCAACCTTCTTTAGGGGATTTCAAAAGAGAAACTGTAAACCTCCATCTCATTTTCATGCCTTGTCTTTTTGATCTCTTTGTGAGCAGAACGGACAGCTTTAAATAAAATGTTCTGTTTCAGGTATCTGTGTTTCAGAGTGTTTAAGAGCAGATAATACCTTGCTTCAGTGTTGTCTCTGAGGAAGACAGAAGGGAACAAGCCTCTCTAAAAGGTTAATCTCTATGGATGACTGGCTTCATCCAACACAGCGTCTGTGTTTGTCACTCTCAGCTTTGCCTCCCCTTTTGCTGCCTGTAATGGGAATCAGCAGGGGTCCGGCCTGGCTCAGCAGCAGTAGCGGGGGGGGGGGGGGGGGGATTCCACCTTTTTGCTTATTGCATCAACAGATTATTGCCTTCATTAAAAGTAAACAAATGTCAGGGTTAGTTTTGCATATAATAAGGGAAATAATGTGCTAATGGGCTAAGAAAAACGGACTCAATACTTCATGTAAAAAGATGACATTATCTATAAAAAAAACCCTTTAGTTTACTGAGGTGCTACTTAAGTGATTCTAGTTTATATTAAGAGTAATGAGATAATCTTAATAGAAATGAGACACATGTACAAGAGTAGACTGGATTTTTAAAATTTTGTTTTACAGGAAGAGAATCTATTGGAGTTTCATATAAAAATATGAAGAAATTATTTTTTAACCTATTTTTGGGTATATTTTCTTATTAGTGACCAATGTGGCGAAACTAAAAATGGACTTTTTTAAACCTCTTTTATTTCAGCTTTACTTTAATGTTGCTTTCTATTAAGGCAGCCACTCGTTTATAGCCTGAATTTACACTTCTCTGCAGCCACACGTGAACACGCCTGCAGGTGTACTGACACATGCATGCATGTTTAAAAGTAAAAACAAAAAACAAAAAACACCCTCACAGCAGCTTTTCATGAACAGCTCTGCGAGTGTATGGTAGCCACTGGTAGGAGCTCCTCCCACCACCACCACCTTGTGCTCTCTCCAGGCTGCAGTGGAGGACTCCTGCTCCGCCTCTGCACAGCGCTACAGCCGCAGCAGCAGCAGCAGCAGCAGCAGCATGCCCGGCAGGAACCAGCCGACAACACACACTCTCCCCGGCTATTAACCTGTCGCAGGCGGGATACGTGAAGCCGGATATCGGGTCCTCGGGGAATCAAAGGAACAGCTACTTTTATTTTTACATTTTTTTTGTCTGTTCTTTTTTTCTGTGTGTGATTTTTGTGTTGCCAGGGAAGAGAAAGTCCGAGCAGGTAAGCAGCAGTAACCTTGGCTACTGGTCACAATGTGGCTGGCGATTTATTTCCCCTCTGTTTCATTCACATGTTTAACAGATATCACAATTATTTCATTTCTTCTTCTTCTTCTTTTTAAAGGTTGAAATGTAGCACTTCCTTTTTTTCAGTTTAGTCACATAACAAAGACATGCTCTCTCCTCCACAATAAGACGTAAAAACGAATTTGGCAGCGTTTTTTCCCTCTCTGTCTCTGTCTCTGTCTCTCTCTCTCTCTCTTCTTAAAGGTTGTATCAAATTTTTTAACGGAGGGGGTAGAAGCCGGCAGCGCGTGGTGTAACGGCTACGTTGAGCATGTGTGAAAACAGGTGTTTGAACAACAAAAATACACGGATTTAGAGTGGAAGTTTTTAAATGGAATTTGACAAAACTTGACAAGTTTTGGCGGAAATGTGTACCCCACTATCCCTCTACCCCCCCCCCCCCCCCCCCGGCTGATTTATGTCTCAGAATTCAAAGTGGACACACAGACACGAACACAGTCGGTATTAAAGTAGACTTTTATCTCCTTCAGTTGAGTTTCACCTGTTTAAACGGCAGCAAGCTTCTGTTACAAGAACCATCAGATGAGCTGCACTTCATCAAGAGTCTCCTTATGTGCTGGTGTGTTTGGGTGGTGTTGAGTGTGTGTGTGTGTGGGGGGGGGGGGGGGTCACATGTGCTACTGCATGATTCAGACAAAGTGCAGTTTTACCAGCTGTTCGTAGACCCTGTAACCTTTACTAGTCACCATGTTTGCTGCTTCAGTTTAAACAAAATGTCACTGTTTCAGGTTATGCAGCCTTTAGAATTCTACACAAGGCATGTACTCTATCAGATTAGATCCATGATAATGGATTGTGGAGTGGATTTTATTAGTCTCAGCAAAATAGTTTTTGAGACATCTAGTGGCCAGGAGATTGTCTGAGAGTTTCAGTGTGATGCACTCAGAGTTCACGAGGACGTTGCTGGTTT
Organism: Aulostomus chinensis; assembly: GCF_037954235.1. Classification (NCBI taxonomy): domain Eukaryota; kingdom Metazoa; phylum Chordata; class Actinopteri; order Syngnathiformes; family Aulostomidae; genus Aulostomus; species Aulostomus chinensis. The sequence continues at coordinate 8,252,176 of NC_141338.1, forward strand.
GACTTCAGGGTATTTCGGGAAGATTTTTATCAAGACGAGAGCAGCAATAATAACAGATTAAGCAGAAATTAATCAATTTATTGATACAGACAAACATTTGCTGGTTCGACTCTTTCCTTGTAAGAATTTGTTGATTTGTTTTATGCCATTTATGCTAGAATATTCTAGGTTTGAGACTGTTTGATGGACATCAAGGACTATCTGAACATGTAGCTTTGGGCTGTGGAAAATATCGATGAGCGTATTTCACAATTTTTTGACATTTTATATACTAACTGTTGCCTAAAGTCTTGTCTATTTTCCCGATCCCAACTTATAAAAGGTTCATGAATTATTTTTCTTCATTTTGGCCTTTGACTTTGTCATGTGACTGAACTTCTGGTTGCCTGTGTGTGTGTTTTTAACAAGAGGAAGTGAGAAGTATCGCTCCTTGAGATGAGGGGGCGTGGGTATGTAGACAGCCGGGGCCAGTTTTTTTTAAGCAGCCCAACATGTCTTTATTATCTGACGAGAGTGTGTTTGGAGGTTTTAAACGGATCACAAAAAAAAAAAAATGTTGAGGCCATTACAGATGAGGTGTCAGCCTCTGTTGTTGTCAATGATTCCCTGCTGGGAAAGTGAAACAACAGAGATCTTTGGCTTTTAACTGCCTGTCTTTGCCTCCTTAATCGTCCGCTTCAATCCATTTAAACATGACTGGCTAATGATCTGCATGTTCCTGATTGTTCCACGTGACTCGTGGACAACGCCGTAAGATGTTAGGCAAACCCCTTGGCTTCCTCTGTCGTCACAGGATTGGTTAAACAAACACCGAGGGAGTTGGGTGCCTTCCTGCCCAAACTGAGTCAGACGGAACAAAGAAAAATGTAAACATGCATTATTTTAAGTAACAGGAAAACTTCCCATTCCTGTAAGCTTAGGTGATAGCAAAGGTATTACTGAAGCCATTAATAACCAGGAGACTAATTGTTTCTCTTTTTTGGGGGGGGGGGGTAAGTAAACAAACACATATATATCGATCGTTGTGTCTGTCTTCCTAATTTCACAATAAATCACTTTTGTGCTATTAAAGTGTTTTTGGAGACTACTTAATAATTCTCCTACGTCCTTATTTTGTACAGTTAATGAGACTCGAAGGTGGGCTAATGTGGCTGTGTGTCATTGCAGCACCTTGTTGAGAGGCAATTAAAGCTGCGTAAAGAAAATAAAGAGGGGCCACCTAGATGCGAGAGAACAAATGATCTCTCTGAAGTGGTGTTGATCCTCTCGCTGTCAGTCCAGTTAAACAGGACGGAGGAAGGAGGTGTGTGTTTGTGAGAATAGAGGACACACATGTGACTTCTGTGTGTGTGTGTGTGTGTGTGTGTGTGTGTGTGTGTTTGGAAGGGGGAAGGGAGGGTTTTTTTGTGGGTGTGAGATTCACCCTGGTGAGACTTGCGCCTTTTAGACATTCCTGACATTCCGACCTCCGGGATGCTTGTGGCTCCTCCGTCTTCTTCCAGCATGTCGGGGGCTGCAGTGGGCTCTGGAGGGCTTTTATGTCGCTAGGCTCACTCAAGCAGGCGCTTTGGTTCAACAGAAGCCGCATACCCTCTAATTTAGGAGGGCATGGGAACAAGTAGCACAGGGTCTTCTTAAGTTACATCCACAGATGACACTTTAATCCTTGTGGGGGGGTCTTGTATGAGCTCAGAGACACCACAGTCCAGACTCCTTCGTCACTTATTTAAATGACAACCCGAGGTAGCTATTTGTACTGTCATTTACTTTCTCTCTTTTGTGTCATTCAAACTTCAAACAGAAATCAAACAAGAGAATTACAAATGATGGATTGTCCAATTCCAGTTTTCCTCAAAATACATAATTATACACAGCTTTAAGTGTGGCATTCAAGTACAGATTGAAATCAAATGTGAAATGTGTGTATCTAACTGCAGGCGGCACAGTGGTGCAGTGGTCAGCACTGTCGCCTCACAGTAAGAAGGTTCTGGGTTCGAGCCCCGGCTCCAGCACAGGATCTTTCTGTGTGGAGTCTCCATGTTCTCCCTGTTTCTATGTGGGTTCTCTCTGGTACTCCAGCTTCCTCCCACAGTCCAAAGACATCAAGAGGGGACGAGGCTGATTGATACTCTAAACCACAGGTGTCAAACTGATCCAGTAAAGGGCCGTGTGGCTGCAGGTTTTTATTCCAACCAAGCAAAAGCAACACCTGAATCTACTTAAATCAATCAAGCTGTGTCCACATGGCTCATTGGTTGGATCAGGTGTTGCTTTTGCTTGGTTGGAATGAAAACCTGCAGCCACATGGCCCTTTACTGGATCAGTTGGAGACCCCTGCTCTAAACTGACCGTAGGTGTGACTGTGAGTGTGAATGGTTGTCTGTCTCTGTGTGTTGGCCCTGCGATGGACTGGTGACCCGTCCAGGGTGAACCCCGCCTCGCTGTGACAGGCTTCACACACCCCCCCCCCCCGACCCTTAACAGGACAAGCAGTACAAAACACATAGAACTACATGAAATGATCACATGAGACATGGGATTGCTATTGCAAGAGTTTGCAACCTTTCAAGACTAATATAATTGTCATGCCATGTCCAAGGTCAGTATCAGTGCTGACATCAGTATCTCAATGCAGACTTAGCTGTTTGACAGGAACAAATATTTTTTTGTTTTGTGGGAGAAGAAATGACTGTAGCTTTAGAAAAGTTGTTCTTCTTTTACGCATTTTTAAAATTTGGAACATGTGGCATCAAGAATATGATACAACCTAGAGTCAAAAATAGACTTTGGAGACTTCACTATGTTAACAGTCTACCTCTTTTATGTTCTCTCTTCTCCACATGCTGGACCAGCCATGAGAGTTCATCCCATACTCTCCACATCACTCCATCGCCACTTCTGACCTTCCCTGATTTAGCAAACCAAAGATGTCAGCGTGCAGTGACTTTGCAGAACACGTGTGGAAACCCGGCTCTTGTAAGAACTGCTTCCACCTGCTCAGTGCACACAAGACCGTTGGCAGCCTGGATGGCAGTGTGCCAGCTGCCTGTTTGAAGAGCAGCCTTGGAGGTGATGAAGAAGCTGGAGTAACATCACCTTCGCCCTACAGCAAGCCAACCATCGCTGTCAAACCCACTATGATGAGCCTTGACACCAATGAAACTGTGACTGATGTGAACATGAACATAGAGCAGGTGATTCTCTCTTTCTTGCGTCTTCATTTCAGAAATAATGCATCTGTTGTGTAATGTTTGCTTCTGCTAATGTGTCACAGGAGAACACAAAGAGCCCTGTTGAGCGTTTGGGCCTGAAGAAACTCTTGGACCTGTCGTCTCTTTACATTGATGCTAATGGCTGCAACAAGGCCCTTAGAGATTCAGTTCTTCAGAGCCCAGAAAAGAAGCAGAAGGACATCAGCAACTGCTTTTCCCAGGCCCCCTTGTCCCCAAACTGCCTGCCCAAAGACTCGATGATCATCAGCAATATCCTTTTCACCCAAGAGGAAGGAAGAGCTTCCCAGAGTGTAAAGAAAAATACCAATGGAGACGCGTGTATGCAGCAGATGAGTGCCACCAGCGCCACTAGAACCAAGAGCACTTATAATGGAAGTGGTGTAACTAAGAGGGAAAATTTTCAAGAGGCCCATCAGGCATCTGTGGAGGTACCTGTCACTCCTACCACAGTCTACAGTAATGGTATCAGCTGTGGGAGCACCACAACTCTTACTAAGACATCTAGCACTTCCACCCTTTCCTCCAATGCCGCCTTATGTGTCGACACCAGCTACAGTCCTCAGTCATCCCTCCACTCTCCTCCCGTCCTGTCTAAACAGACCAGCCTATCAGACTCTTCTTCTCATCGTAGTAGTACAGATTCCCTCCCAGTGGTAGAAGGAGGGAGACAAGCCAGGTCAGGGAGCCCCCACAGCCCACCAGCAATGGGTAGCCCACAGTCAGCACCCAACTCTCCAAACGGACCAGACACAGAACCCATTTATGCAGAGAGTACCAAGAAGAAGCGCAGGCCGCAGGGAAGTGGGGCACAACCACATTCAGAATCCCCAGGCCAGACTCAGAATGCATCACAGAGCTCTGACGTTTCAGGAGAGAGTCAACGGGCCACGATCACTGTCATGGCCGCTCACACTGAAGAGAACAACAGGACTTTCTACTTGAGCAGCCCTGATTCTGCTGTCAGCACCCAATGCCACTTTAGCCCCACAGCACATAAAGACTCCAGCAGCTCAGCCTTCTGCTGGCCAAGCCCAAGCCACAGCGCACCCTCTTTGACCACAGAAGCCAGCCTCACACCCACTTTTTCCCCTAAGCCCCAGTCTAGCCCACCCATTCCTCCAAAGAGAACCAGCCGCTCGCCCAAACTGGGCACCTCCAGCCTGTCACCGTCCATGTCATCTCCAGTCCCTCTTCCTGAACTCCCCAAACTGGGCACATCCAGTCTCTCACCGTCCATATCCTCTCCTGTCCCTCTCCCTGAACTCCCCATGCTTTTCCTCATCTCTGCTAGAGAGGGCCACTTCAGGGTCCCCACAGAAAATCACAACACAGCCTCTGAACGCTGGCACAAGCCCCACCACCACAGTTCTGGTTGGAACTGTCGTATCGAGGAGGAAGAGGAAGAGGAGGTGCGGAAAGAGGGGGAGAAGAAGAAGCCGACTACCAATCTGGGTACAACTCGGGTGACAGGCTTGGTCAATGGTGCTGCTGTCTGGAAGGAGTCCAGGGACTGCAAGGCCCACGGCAGCCCCTCTCCAATGATAGAGCCAGGCACGGCCCCCCCGCCTGTACCAAACAATGGTGCCTGTCAGGGGGAGACTGAGGGCACTGGCACAGAGGAGGAGGGCAAGCATAACGGGAGCATGCCGTCCAAGCAACCGTTGCATGACGGCTCAACAGAGCGGATGGCAGCAGGGAAGGCAGCTGCCAACCATGAGTCCAATCCACCACCTCCTCCACCTAAGAAACTGCACAGGTAAGCACAAACAATCAACTTTTTTATTCAACATTTCCACATTTGCTTATCAACTCTTAAACAGAGGGTTTCTTTGTATGGCTTCACTTGATGTTGGAAGAAATTTAATTCAGTTTAATGTCGCAGAAAATGGGAAAAAAATCAGCTGTTTAAATTCATAAATTCATAGAGCCTATTTTGATATTGCTAACAGAGTTTCACAGATTCTCATAAAACCTCCTCAGTATTCATAATATGAAGCAGAAAAAGGCATGCAAATACCAACTTTCAGGAGCCACTTAAATGATGAATCAATTTAGAGACTTTCCACCATTTATCTTGAGACGATTGACTCGTTGTCATTTTGTCAATTTTGTTTTCTTTTTTCCCCGAATTCACCAACTATACCTTGTTTCTTGGCAATGGTTAGCAGAAGGTAATATTTCCAGCACATGCTTTTTGCTGACAAAGTGCCTAGCACAGAAAATGCACCAGCTATCTTGACAATGTGTCTTTAGATTGTGTTTCCACTCTCAAAATAGTTAATAATGGTCCTACATATTATTGAAATAAGGAAAAATAGACTTTTAATGGCATACTAGTCTATTGTACACTTGCTGTAAGGTGAATTTATGAATCTATGCCACTGAACTTGGAACAGCCCGTCATAGCACATGTTTGCGTGCCTGTCCTCTTACCTGTGATTTGCATTAGCATTGACGGGACTGTGATTCAGCTATGACACTGTGGTTACATTATATTACATAATTTAGCACTTACAACACGCACTTGCTCTAAAAGCTTAAATGCATTTTGCTTTCTGATGGGACAGTATGCTGCTCGTGTTCTATATGCTACACTATAATGCCTGTGACTGTGCTCATACATGCATCTTGCTGCAGTCGGCTGCCTGCATCTTACTGTGCCTTCTCTTTTCATAGCATCATTATTCAGCCTTGAATCAGCCTCCATTCGAGCGACTTGTCATCATTCACTATTCCGGCATACTCCTCAATACATGCCTTGTTCTATTCACGCGAGTAATGTGACTTTTTCCATTCTAATTAGCACACAAAATCGGTCTTTTTAAATAGTCGTCCTGCTGTGTCACGTTAGTGTAAATTTGTTTTGGCTGTAGCACAATAGACAGAACTTATTATCCTACAGGGACAAAGCTGTGATTAGAGAGCGTTCAGATGAGTCTTGGAATAATTTGCTTCGTTGGTGTGATTGTTGCCACTAAAATTCCTAAGATTTTTTTTTCTATTGCAATTGACTTCCACTTTCAAGCAAGATTACAGAGCACTGCCCTAAAAATGACCCCATGCACGCATTATGATGCATTGCTTGTTTACAGTGTCATTTTTATATAGTATTTGTTATGCAATGTGAGGTGTGCTGTGTCACACAGCAACATTTAGTCCTCCTGTCTTTGCGTTTTTATAGAGACTACAACGCGTAAAGGCAGCTAACTAATACTGACGAGAACAGTCTTTATAAAAGAGGCTTGCGACTCCTAAATAGCCGTTTATCAGCATTTGCACTTGTGCTTTGAACGGTCTGCATGAAGCCAGGAATACATTCTGCTGTCTGAGTCAGCAAGCCAAAGCAGAAACGGAGACCTTGTGCTGCAGTTATTAGAGCATCAAATTATCTCCTCAAAATAAACTTTTCTTTGTCTGATGAGTTGTAACATTAGACTGACTTCCTCATCACACGCAGATGTTCTAGCACCATCAGCAGCTCAAGTCAGCAAAAGCAGCACAGGTTTGTTTTTGTTTTTTTTACCATCAAATACACAGATTGCTGATGACATTTCAAGGGCCCTTATGTTTGTTGTAACACTAGTAACAATCTGTCTCTCCTGTTACGACATCGCCAACATTCTGTACTGATAAAAATACAACTCATGTGGGAACACGCCTCAAGCCAGCCTGGGATAGTTTTGGCTTTCTGGTTTTCCAAGTTTATTTGAGGTTTAGAGTTTATTTAATCAACAAGTGCAGTCCGTCACCATGGTTGTATTGAAATGTGCTGCAGGGAAATGAAAACCAATTCTGCAATCAAAATGGAATGAAAAGAATTATTGATAAAGAAGGCAGTCTTTGTGTGTGATGAATGGGAAACATTCTCAATACAAAGAAACACACACGTGTGCACATGCACCCTGTGAAGCATCACTTTGATGTGCTGAATCATTTAAGAGCCACAGATGGTTTGGAAAAAATCTCCCTTTGATCACAGACCATTCAAGATCACAACGGAAAACCCCCCATTTTTCTTCTTTTATTCTCAGCAACAATCACGCTTTACATCATGTGACATCTTCAGCTTCAGGTGTGTGTGTGTGTCTGTGTGTATTATACTGAAGTGTGTGTGAGAGTAGTCTTCAACAGGGAAGGCGTGTCAACTGGTCAGAGAAGATTGCCAAAGGGAGGGGCTTCACAGAACAGATTGTTGCCCGGGGCAACTCCCAAACTGTCCCAGTCTGGCAGTCGGTCGCTACCAATAGAATTAGAATTTACAGATCAGGCATGTGGATTCAACCCCACTGTGTTTGAATCTCCTTTTGCACTTTAAACGACTGTTCCAAGGCGTGCTGCCCCTCCTTCTTCAGAACCATCCTGATCTCTTCTTTTGCAGCCGGACAGATAGCATCTTGCCACCCTTGTGACACATCTAAAGCTGCTCTAAAATACTAGGTATGCAAGTTAATACTGTATACAAGGTACGAGTGCTTTATGGCTGCTGTTGCTTTTGCTGCTGAGGGAGACTTTAAATACACATGACACGTCTGGAGCCAGGGTTCTGTTACTACTCATGGACTGGTAGCTTTAGAGAGCCACCAGTCTGATCCAAAGGCATTTTGTGTGCCCTCCAGTGAGACACAGACCTCTGCCTCTTCAACATGAGGTAGGCACCTGATGGCAACTTTTACTCTAACCTGTCTTTACACTGGAATTGAGTCGTCTATTGAAACAGCTTCGGAGGGAAATACTGGCAGGTGTGCTTTTGCAAGATAACTTTATTTGTCATACCTCTTTCGGGACATTGCCAGAATTCAGAGAGGGAGTACCACAGGCTTTTGCTCCTCTTCTACTTAGAATATGTTAATCACACTGGCAAGATTGAAATACACGAGGAAGTGATATCGTTTTGGGATAAAGTGTATGAATATTTAAGCATATTGCAGTGAATGAGATAACTGACGGAGGAGACGATAACAAGCATTGGCAAGATAAGGATGAGGATTTGTGTCAGACATTAATGGGTTTTATTTCACAGACTATATGACTTTATATCCATGGCAACTATCCTACAGTCATGGAAAGGAGACAATGGGTGTCATTCATTGCTCTGCGACAAGCCGCATATTAATGAGAACACACTGATATGATTAAGTGTGATCCATACAACCTTTTTGGGTCTTTGTAAAATGTTTACACCATAGTCCTCATCAAAATCATGACAGTAAAAGTTGGTTGGGGACATTGCGTTACATTGTGCAAATGCCCCTGGTACCACTTTCACCTCTGGTGTGTGTCACGGCAAATCTGAGTCAGCCTTTACTGTTATCGCACTCCACCTTAAAATACAAGGTGTCACTACTAACACAAAGGGCAGGACTGTACACACTGCATTCCAAATCTACTTTTATTCAAACATGTCAATTTTTGAATCAAGAAAAAGGAAAGGCCTGAAGGTGTGTGTGTGTGTGTGTGTGTGCGCGTGCTGCAGTACTCACACATCCACAAGATCATGACCTGATGTTTTATTTTACATATTTACCACTGACAAGAACCAGGAAGTGTGTGTGTGTGTGTGTGTGTGTGTGTGTGTGTGTGTGTGTGTGTGTGTGTGTGTGTGTGTGTGTGTGTGTGAGTGAGTGAGAGTGTTTGTGTGAACTGAATCCATAACAACACTGTAGCTAGTTAACCGTAACCCCCCTCAGTCTGTTCCCGTTTTAAAACTCCCTTGGGTCTTCTCACACATCTTTATTAATACTACCGCCCACATCCACATCAGGGAAGCACGCACGTGTATTTGTGTGTGTACTTGTGTGGGTCAACAGATCCAATATGTTAGTGACATGATTGTTTACATTCTAAAGCTGGGTTGTTGTCATTGCTGAGCTGATTGGCAACTGCAACACTGATCCTGTGGGACAGTCGTGATATCTCACGTAAACCTCGATTAAATCTTGTCTGAGGAAATTGGCAGCATGTTTATTAATAGTTGTTGAGACTAAAACATTCCAAATACTGGAATGCAACCCCAGTGGATGTTTTTGTAACATCATCACGCATTTCATGAAGGATTTTGTAATTTTAAATCCAGTAAAATCATAGATAAATCATAAATTCATAAACAGAAAAGTGTGTCAGCTTGAGGAAATAATTAACAAACATGAAAGGGCCAACTTTTCAGTCAAAGGTGCTTTTCTTTGTATTGGATTAAAAAAATCTTAATGTCTTTCACGAATTGGGATGTTGGTCAAGCTCAACTCAGTTATTTCCTAACATTGTGTAGAAAAAATCAAATAATTGATAAAGTAATTGTCACATTAACTGTAATTAAACTTAAAAATCCGGACCTGAAATACTTAGTGAAAATATGTGGCTCTATATTCAAATTTAAGTGGTTCCTTGTCAAACCATCAAACTTCATAAAATTCTATGGTTCCATCATCCAACCAAGAGATAAATGGCAATAGAAACGTGTCCACCTCGATTGATAGCGATACTTGATAAACTAGAATGCTGTCCTAATGTACTGTACTTGCTCACGGGACTTGTGCAGCCCTGCACGTCCTCCCACGGGTCGCAGGCAGAGTTCAACATTCTTTCATTAAGGAAAATCTCATGTTTTGAATACAAACCTTGGAGATCTACAGTGAGACGTGCACATACAGAGACTCCTAATCCCTCCGCCCATTATCATTCTCCTTGGCCTTGGTATATCTACTGCCTTTCATAACGACTCTTTTGTCTGTAAAATGATAGCGGATCCTTTAGCTAACTGCTCACTGAGAATATACCCAAACCTTTGTCCCCACCCAACCCCCCCGGTCCGCTCTCCTCTCCTTTTCTCCTCCTCATCTGTTTGTTCTGCTGATTTACAGTGGAATTGAAGCCAGAGGCCAGCAGATAAATGGATAGAGGAGTCATTTTGTGATGGAAGAGTAGAGAGTGAGATGAAGGGATGGGAGCCTCCACCCCCCCCCCCCCAGCCATTAGCTTGTATAATGAGACAAGAGAATGGTTGTCACTCAGCCTAATTGGCCACCTTGATTAGGAAGTCTTGTCATGCACACTTTTCAATGGTATTACAACGGTCACTAAAAGTCAATAGACAAACTGAAAAATGCAAATCTGCTGTTTAATAGATAAAGAGGGGATCATGTTTTTTGATTGGGGGGCTGATATGAGGCCAGTGACTGAAAAATACCATTTATTTATTACAGTTGAAACTACAGGGCACTCTGAGAGTGCATACTTCCACTCAAGTAACATTGGCCAAACTAAATCTAAAAAGCATTTTTTTGTGATGTTAAACAGATCTGCCCTGAAATTGAATGGATTCTTTTAAGGCCAAAAGCTGCATTCCTCCACCAAGTTTGGTGAAAATCAGCTGTATAGATTTTATGTGATTCTTCTGACAGTGAAACAAAGATGTCATTACCACGTTAAAAAAGGAAAAGTGCCCCCTCAAACAAGGAAGTGAAATTATTCAGCACTTAGCAATGAAACCATGTGAACGTGGACCTAAAAGCTGATGAGAAAAGAGGAAGAGGAATGGTTTCTACACAGATGAGCCGCAAAGTGAGATACTCACAACCTAGACAGACACGATCAATGCAGCATAAGACAGGAATGCATGTGTTTCTAGCCTCGTGTGTTTCATCGCTACCTTCTCTCTCTGTTGTCACAGAGTCTGTGCTAAATTGAGTGGAAGCAACATGGAGCTGGACCACTGTAGCCAACAAGGGTCATTAGAGAGTCCAACGTTATCCGTGCGGGGTCTGGGCAGTACCAGCCTTCCCACAGCCTCCACTGACAGTCTGACTGCAGACACTGGTGAGTATCACTCAAGGTTAAGTGTGCGACTAAGAATTCTTCAGTTTAAACCTGGAGCACAGAAGTGTTTCCTTCCATAGATCTTTAGTGGATATCTGGCTCGTCTACCACTTAATTATCTTTTTGGAGTCATTTCAAGTTCAGGTCCTCTGCATATCAACTATAAAAATGCACTTTGTCCAGAGTGAAACTGTGCAACAACAGCGAAACAAAGGAAGTTCACTCTCCAAGGTTCTATTAGCAGCAGCCTTTCAGCTTATCTCCTCCACGCTTGTTTTGACTGAGAACCACAGTAATCCTTCTCTATGTAGAGATGTGCAATCATCAAACCTGAAACGTGGCTCCACAATGAGCGGCATGTGTCCTTGCTTTCGGAATTATGGTCATCCTTCACATGAAACTTCAGCGGCGCTCAGACGCTCATAATTGCTGCAACTTCCTGGGCAATGTTGTTTGAAGAGATAATTATGGACTCTGATAACGAGGGAAAAAGGGATTGGCTACATCCTTTTTCTTTTCTTTCCAGCCCCCCCCCCCCCCCCCCCGCAGATATTGGAGACTGCACCGCACAGCTGTCTCAGTGTCTGTCTCCTCTGCTGTAAAGTCAAGTCCAAGTTTAAATCTTAAATTTACAAATGTCTTATAATTGGATGGAGGATGTTTTGAACGTCAGCATGAGCACTGGATTGTGGAAATTTCCAGTTCTTTTAAATGGACAAGGTAAGGAGATTTATATCACGGCAAAGAGTGGTAATAGGGGAACTGTAAGGCTGTGCGTCCAGGGAGGTCATGGGAAATGACTCTCAGTGAAAGACAAAGGATAGATTGTGAATTCACAAAGGCGGTGAAAAGAAAATCTTCATCAGTTTTGTCTGTAGCTCTGTTTCTCAGTTGTCAGGTAATTTTATTAAAAGGGTGCATCCTTTGGTATGTGGAGCGGGTTTAATCGTGGGACAGAATCCTCTTCAGCAAATTCAAAGCCCGATCAAGTCAGTTTCAATGATACAGGACCCAAAAGTGTTCACTCATGTCTCGTCTCTACAGGACGTTGTTCTTGACTGAGAACCTCGGAATGTCTTCATGCTAAATTGTAACGAACCTGCTGATCTAATATGTTGTTCTCTTCTCAGGTCCTCGGGATGCTACACGGATGTCCTGCTCCTCTCCATTCACCAGGAGTCCTGCCACCTCAGCTCCAGGGTCTCCTCACCCACCCTCCTTTAACAACTTAGGGACCCAGCCTCCGCCACTCCCCGAGAAAAAAATGGTCAACCGCACCGTATCAGCTCCCGATAGTGCCAATGGGAAACCCTTTGTCCGAGCCTACCCACGCCTCCCTTTCACTGGTTCAGAAACTAACGTGTGTCGACCAGCTGACATTAGTTCCCGGTCCAGTTTACCTTCAAGCCCTGTTGACCCACGACCCATTTTCTCCTCCAATGAGTCGCTGGAGCGTTGTCATGCCCCACTAGGCCGACCTTCAAGGTCCCGGACACTGGATGAGCCTCTTAAGGGTCATGGACGTCTAGGTGTCCACTGCAGAAGCAGCATCACTTGCTCCTCTTCCCCTCAGCTTAGCGTGCCCTTTTCATCCTCAGAACCGGGTTCAGCACCAAACCTGGGCTCTAGTCTGCAGCTCCAAACCCTTTTGAGTAACATCGAGAGTAGAGAGGGGGTCTACTCCAAACTGGGAGGCCTGTATGCTGAGTCGCTGCGCCGCTTGGCTCTAAAATGTGAGGATCACTTCACTCGATCCCAGAGGAACTCACTACGGTTTGAGGAGAGCAACTGGTCTCTGTTCAGGCTCACGTCCAACAAGCCCAGCTGCAACGCAGGAGATGCAGTCTACTATTCTGCTGCCTGCGCCTCGGACCCCAGCAACTCTTACGCTGTTAAGGTACTACTAAAAAAAAAAAAAAAATTCCACTGTGGGTGTGGTACATTAACCTTTTCAGCAGCTATGTGACAGTCTGAGAGTGGAGAGTAAAACATCAGGCGTCACTCATGTTTGCTCTGAGGCTGCAGGTGGGATGGTCCCACCTCAGCAACAAACCTTTAGGGCTGTGTGCGTGTGTGTGTGCGTGTGTGTGTGTGTGTGTGTGTGTGTGTGTGTGTGTAAACACACCAGGAAGAAGAAGGTTGTTGATTCGGTCTCACTGACCTTTGTCCTAAAGTCATTAGTGTCGTACAAGGCAGCAGCTGTTTGTGTCATTATGTGTTGGGCCTCAGACTGGGTGCCCACAGTCTTGCTTAATATTTGAGGACCAATTAATCTTTACGTTCCAGGCAGGATTTACAGTCAGACAAACCCTTGTTGTCAAGGCCAACACACACACACACACACACACACACAAGTTGTGAAACCACCCAGCAAAATGATTTGTGATCATGCTGTAATCTTAATTCAGATTTGATTGCTGTTACACAGCCTTTATACGGGTGTGTTACTGACTGACATTTGGAATTAGCTCCACACACAAGAGGTGAGGCTTCAGGTAATTTGCCACAAAATGAATGTCTCTGGAATGCCTCGTACATGTGTGAGAGTGAAATTTGACTGATTATTGGACTCAGAAATTTTATATTCTAATGGCTTTTAAGAGAATGAAACATACCGAGAGGTTTTAGTTTTTTTTCTTGAACTAAAACCAAGCCTAGTCCTAAAATCATCAAGTCTACTGGTAAAGGATACTTGTTAATTAAACTTTTCAGTGGAGGATTATGTTTAAATCTGTATCTGTGGCAATGATAATACTTGAAGGAGAACAGGAACTGAATCGGCATTGACCTTGAAACCTCACTAACAAGAATTCTTTTCTTATGTTTCTTGGCTCCCCTCCCTTCCCGTCTCTGGAATTCTTCTCTCCCCCCTCCTCTCCTGTCCCCTTCTCATTCCCTCCTCCCCCTGCCCTGTTGCGTTTATACCTCACCAGATCTGCAAGAGTCCTTCCATGGAAGCCAAACAGGGTCATCTCTACGGTCTGTCAGTGCAGCAGAGCATGCCCCCTCACTTCAACCTCCAGCAGGACTGTGGCCACTTCCTCGCTTGTGTCCCCCAGAGCATGTTACCAACTGACCAAGTTTCTTTGCCAACCACACCTGCTGCTACACTGCCTCAGCCCCCTGGGCCTGCACTTGGCCAGCAGGTGGAGCGAGAGCGGGTGGTGGTCATCACTTCGGAGATCCCACAGCAGACGGCAGCTGACTTTGCTCGAGAGTGGGAAGCGTTCCACAAAGGTCAGCCAGAAGTGTACGAGCGGCGCGTATGCTTTCTCCTCCTACAGCTCTGCAATGGCCTGGAACACTTGAAGGAGCACGGGGTCACACATCGCGACCTCTGCCTGGAAAACCTACTACTGGTGCCTCATCACCGCAGGCTGGCACAAACCCACTTCCCCCAGCAGAACACAAATGACACAAGCACCACTAACGGTTTTAGTTCCATCGACGTTCAGCGTCACCTTCCCCGGCTCCTCATCAGCAACTTTGCAAAGGCCAAGCGTCGCTCCTCTGAGGACGCTGCATCAGCCAGTGTAGACCCTCGCATCAAACGTGACCACGCCAGGTTGGCGCCTGAGATTCTCTCCGCCGCCCAATATCGCAAATTTGATGAGTTCCAGACAGGAATCTTGATCTATGAGCTCCTCCATCAACCCAACCCTTTTGAAGTGAGTCCTGCTCTGAAGGAACAGGACTATCGCTGTGAGGACCTGCCTGCCATCCCCTCCATGTCCCTTTACTCAGCCGGCCTTCAGAAGTTAGCACAGCTCCTGCTCCAGCCTGACCCCATCAAACGCATCCACATCCAGGAGGCCAAGCGCATACTGCAGAGCCTTCTGTGGGGCCCCAGGAAGGACCTGATGGAGCAGCAGTTGGAGAGACACGGGCAAGGGGGATGCTTCGTCGATGGATCCCGACACGAGGGCCTCCTTAACTGGCTGGACGTGAAACGGGCCCTGCTGATGATGAAGTTTGCTGAGCGTTCGCTGGAGCCTGAGAGAAACGCCGAGCTGGAAGACTGGTTGTGCTGTCAGTACTTTTCTTCAGCTCACCCTCTGTCTCTCTGCCATACTGCAGAACTGCTTTACTCACTAAAGTGATGCATCACTTCAGTGTTAAAATTGTGTGAGTGCCTGCATGAGAAGGACCCATAATGATCTGGACTCTACGAATGGATCCAGACTGGGTGGCGCTCTGTATTCTCAGCTTCTTCAAAAAAGAGACACTGTGAACCCACCACCTGTTTATGCTACTACTACATGCATGAGAGCCGTGCATCAACCCGTCCATGTCAGACTGACTGTCACCTTAGCAAGGACATGACCTGTCTGCTGTTTTGTAGAAGCTCTTTTGTCACAAAAACACAAGGACATTCACTCATAGATGAATATCCGCTCTGTTCCAGTGACGCTGACAAATACATTCAAAAATAAGAAGTTCAATGGGAGTGGATGTATTTCCCATTGCTAAGGTCTATTTTCTGAGAATTTAATGAAAGCATGTGTGAGTCTACTTAATGTTTTCATATGGTCCCATTATTCAGATGAGCAAGAGAAACACAGGATGAAGGCTTACATGGACTGGAAGAATCCATTTATCACCAAAGTATGTCCACCTCTGCGATGGCGGGTGGTGCTATGCCCCCTTGCAGCCTCCGTGGGGGTCACCTTTTACATCACATCCCAAGTGGCGTGAGCAAGCCGCACCCCAGTCATATTATAGGAGTATTAACGAAGAGAAAACGAAACTCAAACTTGACATCAAGTTTGTCTTCTTGTCAGAAATGCGTTCTGCATAGTTTTCCCCCGCCATGATGATTCCTCCTTTGACTGTTTGACCTCTGAATTAAATACTGAAGTGGGACCTACTGAACCCGTACGGAGCAGCAGGCCGGTTACGTATTTAACCAGTTCTTTACTGCATCATCAAGGTATGCAAGTCCAACTTCAAAAAGTACGATTTTAGTCGGACTAACGTGTTTACAAGTAATCTAAAGTCCAGTTTTCTTCAGACTAACAAAAAATGCAACTTTTCTAACATCCTGAAATCGTCCTGTATTGTTAAAATAAAAGCAAGTTTAACAGTCAAGTGTTTGCGAAACACCACCGACGGCAGAGAAGCAGTCTGATCAGCTGATCTGAACCTCACCGTGTGAACAAAGGTAATGCATTTATCCACCCTGTGATTCAGAGCTACACCCGAACTTAACAGGTTAACCGTGTTACAACCCTCCGCTGCGCTGGGTGACATACAGCTGGCTAGTTTTCCCTGCGAACTGTCGTAGAAACAGCACTGAAGATAAAGAAGATGGACAGTATTCACAAGTCAGTAATACACTTACCAAAGTTCGACACTGTGTGTGTGTGTGTGTACTGAACTGTCACATCCCTGAGGACGAGCTAACAGCTCATCCTGTACGTTACTGTGTTGTGTATAAATGTGCAGCTTACTTCTTTTTTCCTGATCGAAATAAAACCAGAAGATTTTATACTGTTGCACCGTTTCTGTAGGCCACGCAGTGTTGTACTGTATAACGAACAAACGTTCAACTTTTCTTTAACCAGATCTACAAAAAAATGCATCTTTTTATTGTCTATTCTTCAGCGAATGCTAGTTTTTTGAAGTTTATGTTGTCTCACTATGTTAGACAGCATTGCGCTAATCATCAGCTAACCGATGTTAACTGAACGGACAAAACAATTACAACATTTATTCTACAATTTCTTCCCTTTCAGTACATGTTTAAATGTTAAGACAATGTGACGCCGTGCCTTTTGTTCTTTGTATATGTTACAGTGACTCAGAAGCCAAATGTATATATGACTGACCATTCGTCCTTTTGTGAAACTGGACTTTCACAGAATGTTCTGGAAACAACTTTGTACAGTAATTTGTAGATGATTCTAGAAAACAAATGAGCCCAAGCAGGTCTTAAGAAGCCATGAATATGAGCAGCAGTTGAAAAACTATTTATGATTTGTAATCCTGTCACAGTCACTGGAATTCCTTTGTTTATTTTCATATGTGTGGATTATTGAGTTATTTTATATGGGGGGGGGGGGGGGCGTGGCGGCCTGTGTTTTTTTGCCTCCTATTTCACTTTCAACCGCAGCTAAAACTTCAGGTTTTAAAGCGTTTTATCCCTAATAAATATCCCAATTAAGTCAAGACTTTAACAGACTGCATGTTGGAGTTTTGTTTTAAGTTTAGTTTTTTGTTTGTTTTTTTGTAAATCTCACAACTAATACATGATGGAGTCATTTTATGTGTGAATCACCTATATGCACCTATCAATAAACTGAATTTTTTTGTTCTCAGAGAAGCATCTGGTGTCTTTATTCTTATCTGTGTGACGGAGCTGTGAACACGATGCTGTTAAACAGCTGTCGCTACTGTTTAGGGAAATTGATGAATGGGGAATGACGTGGAATAAAGGTCCCCAGAGACATGGCGGTCCACGCAGACCGTGTCTGTTAATGCTCATCTCAGAGCCTCTGTTTTATACCAAACACTTGTAAACATCGATCAGGCAGACTCAGATGTAAAATATTGGCATCAGACACGATTCTTTAAATGGTTCTCATCCACATTTTTGCTTTGGGACGTTTGTAGCCCCCAGTTTAGTCCTACTTTCTTTATTCCATCGCTGCTTCCGGAGGAGCTCTTCCTCTGCAAAGATGTTACAAAAGGTACGCAGCAAACATCGGGAGCCAAAGCTTACAAATTGGCTTTTCTCTCTGTCTGTAAGACCAAATTGAGGGGCAAATGAGCCCTAAGATATTAAAGGACAAAGGTGTGCATTTTCTGAGTGAGGACTTAGTTCCTAGTTTTCTGATGTCGAGTGCAACCATACGGGCTTGAACATCATCGTGAACTTGGTGTGACTTCTGTAATGAAATCTGAACTTTTTTCCAGCCGTATTGCTGTTTTTACACAAATACTCCCATGATTCAGTTTTTAAATGCAAGGAACCGCGAGCGTCAACAGCCAACCGGTGAGACAAGCATATGTGCATATCGCTCGACTCACCCCAACAGGTTGTACGTGTGGTGGAATCTCAATTTGAGTAAGCAGCCTCGGGCTAAAACAGACCCCCGTGCAGCTTTCTGCTTCACATCACTCCTTCAAAACCGCTGGCTGCTACCTTGTCATAGGTTGAACTATGTTGCTATGGTGTTTTGACCAATGGAATGGCATTTCCAGGCACGCAGTCAGTCTCTGTCTCCCTCGCTCTTTTTAACACACACACACACACACACACACACACACACACACACACACACACACACACACACACACACACACACACACACACAGTCAGTGGAGCAGCCTGTTGAGCTAGAATCTAAATACCCCCCACCCCCCACCCCCCAACAACGGTCAGGCTTCCCTCTTTTGTGTGTTCAAAGGACAGCGGTCAGGAGGTTGCATTCTTCATTGGAGAAAATATGCATTCCGATTGTCTGCAGCATACAGACTAATCACTGCAAATCAGCAAAAATATGACAGCAATGCAACTCCTGTGGGAACTCCTTTTCGAGGTAACAGAATCCCGCAGATGGTTAAAGTGATAAATCACCCCTAAGAATGATGGATGAAAGGTAGCTGAGCGTTTTGCTGCTCTTCCTCCACACTCATTTACTTGCTCCTGGGTATATTTAAACACATTCCCCTGAAATAATGGACAATGAGACGCAATGTTTTGTAACACAAATGTTCTGCCTGTATACTCATAACGATGAACTCACCAGAAGTGCAAACACCTGTTCTGGATCCCAGGGTAATGTCTTTGTAATTACACTGTCCTTATGTCTACACAGTCACTCTTATCTTTGAATTCTATCTTCTGCTTGTGCTTTTATTAAAGTAGAAAGTGCATAACCCCACCAAGGAGAATTTGTTCAAAGAATGTAGTCCAGAAATAGCTATTCAGGATCTAGGATGTATAATTTAATCCAGATCACCTCGAAAAGTTAATTATTTGTTATGTGTAATATTTCCCCTCTTTCAAAGTCCGTCTGTTCATTTTTGAGATAATCCTGCTAGAAATAGAACCAACAAACACACAGGTAATCACTTTACCTCCCTTTTGGGTGCCCTAATATTTATATTACAAAGTTATAAAATGTCTTTCTAAGTACATCTCAACATTAATTTACAAACAACGAATGAAAAAGTAGTCACAGTATGGCTGACTGCACGTGAACGGTACGTGTAAGAGGAACATCCAGTCCACTGCTCTCTTCAGGTGTGCTGCTCTGCTGTAACGATCAAATAGATTTAGAGATGAGCCGGCAGCCCCAGAGGGTCTTATCTCCCCCAACCAGGGTTACTGCTGCTGCCACAGCTGATGAGGGATGTTTGCGGATACACCTGAATACTCTTCCTTTGTCCTCCTCAGGAGGCCCAAATTCATTAGTGATGATAGTCCACACAGCTTATTGTATGACATCATGAATGAATCTCACCAGAGATAAATGCTGGCCTGAGGGAAGCTCACCATCCCCACAGGAGATCCCGACTTGGAAAGGGTCAAAAGAATTCTTAAGATTGTCCCCCCCCCCCCCCCCCCAACGTTCAAGTTCGGCTTCATGAAGTTGGCCTCCTCGGCCGTTAAGCTCTCATCAATACGGTACCCTTCAGCAATACAAGTCCTTGAATGTCTTCTGCCCACTTGCACTTCCTTTTGTTCAATAACAACAAGGCCCATGCATCTTTAATAACACAGACGGCAGCTTTACCACAGGCGAAACTAGGACAAATCAATGACACATGATGCAGAGCGGAGCACTGACGAGGAATTAAGGGCTTTAAGAGCGTCCAGTTATATGGGGAACAGTTCTCTTTAGCCTGGTTAAGTGTATAAGCTGTACAAAAAAAGTTACACATGCCACTTTTTAATCGACATATCTCAGCAAGTGTGATTTGATCCAAGAATACAACGGCAGTTAAACCAAATATAAGACAGGGGGCATTTTTGTTTTCATAGATTAAAGTCTAAACTCATCTAAATGTAAGAAAATACATGAAATGTAACAGATTTTGGATGAACTTAAGGCACATGAACACCTTGGTAATCTTCTCAGTTTTGTTTGGAGCAGTCCTATTTTCTCTAGATGTATACCGACACCTAGTGGCCACATATCACCACTGCATTCAGGTTGAAGTCATTCAGCAAGCGACATCCAGACTCCCAAATAGTTAGAGGCTGTTTCATTGTCTGCCATTATTTAAGTCTTTGATGAGTATTTGTTTCAGGGTTTTTTTTTCCCCATTAACAAATACTGCAAAAAGTTCAGGCTACTTCTACATAACTGCTGTTGAGTTTCAGTTTAGAAATATGAAATTGTGTTCCATGGATACACAGATACCCAGAAATGACATGAACTGCCAAACTTTATTTTTTTGATCAAAACAAAGCACAGCATTAAAACATTTGAACACTGTAATGACATCCACCCACTGTCGTTTAGTGTGTGAAAAAAGAAGATGCAATCGAGCACTTTCGGCTGACCATCATGCTTAGACCTAATCGGAGTTGGTCAAATGATGAAGTCTGGTCATGATAAGCAATTCAGCTTTTTTCAATGACTTTATTTAACCATCAAAAAGTAGAATTTCTCATGCTGTAGCAGATGTGAAAAGAATTTGTGTTTGTGATGCAAAAAAAAAAAAAAAATTGCATTCAATCATTCCATTACGTGGTCAAGAACGTGCTTCAGATGACTTGTCAGTGTGCAGCCTGTAATGCAGTGGAGCACCAGGTCCTCAGGCAGGACGCAGGTGAGATCAGCCCAGGAAGAGGCAGGGAGAGGAGGGGAGAGGGCAGAGGGGTGCGTGGGGTTCTTGGAGGAGAGGAGGAGGTTCACAAGTAGGGAAGAAGGGGAATGGGGGGGGGGGGGGCTGATTTCGAGGCTTTGTGTTCATTTCTTCTTGGGCTTTGCCTCCAGGGGTAGGCCAATATCCTTTCCACGAAGTTTCAGCCCTGTTCATGATCAAAAAAAGAAAATCTCAGATGAGCGCAAAAGGGGAGATTTAGTAATCATAACTAATCTGGCCCAGAGGTGGAAGTCATTCTCACCAATTGCTCTCTCAATCTTGCCCATGACCTGATTGTTGGGAATTGCTTTCCCAGACTCATAGTCGGCGATGACTTGAGGCTTCTCGTTAATTTTCTAAAGAAAAACATTCACAACATGTAGTTAATTACCTTTTTAAAGGACAAGACCCAAAGTTAAAACTCAGAGCAGGTAAGCTGAGTGGCAGCATTAATTTTGAGTGCTTGAGTTCACTCTCTTTTATTAGCTGCTGTGCGATTCAATAAATAAATGTCAACTGTGAGCTCTACAGTCATTATACGTCCACAGTAGCACCGTTTCAGAGTTGAGGAGATAGCTTGTTCAGAATTACATCTTCAAAATACTTGATATTCAAAGATACAATAGCTATTTAACATCAGGTTGTATCTCACAGATCTTAAAGCTGCACCTTTATAATTGGTTGGACCATGACGTAGGTGTGCCTACAGCTTGTTTGTGTTCTTCCGGTATGGACTTGGCATTCGTTACTCATCACCTAATTGCTAGTCTACTCTTTTTTTAAACCCTCTTCATTCAAAGTTCATGAGTGGAGTTCCATCCAGGTACATAATGCTCAACAAACCCACAAAAAAGGGTAGTTGTTCATCATTCAAAGTCAACTGAATAAAAATGATAAATACTCACAGTGGCAAGATCTTTCTGGGTCAGGCCTTTATCCTGCCTCCCTTTCTGAATGACCTTTCCCACCTCCAGGGGGACTCGGTCATGGTGGAGCTCCTCTGTCTCGCGGTCCAGTTTGGCGGTGTTCTTTGTCACAAGATGCTGTTTGTTCTGCCCTGCAGACCCTGTTTAATTAGGCAGTCCAGTAAGAAGGTATTGCACAGGTTGGTAGACATGCAAATGTAGCATAACTTTGTTTAGAATAAGAACTCAGTTCAAAATAAAGACAGAACATATGAATTTACATTTCTTGGTTGTCTCAACGTCTTCCCCACGTCTCTGGGCAGAGGTGATAGCCTAGGGAGGAAAAACATGGACACACTGAATATTCAACATCAGGCTCATGCAATAAGATCCCATTCAGCTAAGAGCTCGATAATCTGAAATCATGTCGTTTAATAAGTAACTACTCTGTTTAACCTATTATGACAAACAAATCCAAACAAGACATAAGGTGCTAAATCAATAATGTATGTAAAAAAAAAAAACATTCCCACGTCAATAACTCTGCTTTCCAAACATGGAACTTTGCCATTTCCCCATTTTCTAATCGCATGTGGAACTTTATAGATGTGCATTATCTTTCCTTTTAGCACTTTTGTCTCGTAAGCCACCTCCAGTTTGTTGTCTGAGGTTTAGCTAACAATAAATTAGCTCGGTTGCATCATGTGGGTTTAACAATTGCTGAAACAGCAGCAACTCAGGGAGTGACGATAGCTTTGAGGAACTATTCGGTAAAAACTTGGCTAGTTGGCTGGCTAACTGTCATAGATATTATTTCAACACAAGTTGGGTTAAACCGAACTAACACGATGCTAACACGTTCCTGAATGCTAAATCAAGTCCTCGAACTACGTTAGCTCAACCTGACGAAATGTTAGCAACTTCGCTACGTAATGCTTACCGACTTTAAGCTAACTCGGCGTTAACTTCGAAGAATTGTCTATGCTTCTATCACCAGACTTTAACAGTCATTCATCCAGCTGGCTGCTACCGATAAATTAACCTTTTATTTTCTTAAAAGAAATATATGTCGTATGTTATTGTTGTAATACTACACCACGAAGCACCAGTTTCATCAGCAATTCATCCCCTGTGCGTAAATTCAGTTATTACAGACACTGTGTACTACCAGCCTACCTGCGTGTAGTACAAAGTTAATATCAAGTTTCATCTCTTTAAAACTGTCCATATTTCATCTTTAAAGTGAAGAGTAGACGCTAACCTGCTTGGACTTGGCCTGAGCAGCAGTCGGCCCCTTCTTCCTCAACACAGTCACGGTGTCCCAGTCGCTTTCTGCCATATTTCCACGACCTCGCTCGATGCTTGATGTAGATATAAATATAAATTCAACTTGGTAAGTTGAAAATTATCCTTTTAAAGAATCTAGTGCTACTTGGTGCGAACCAAGCTCTCCTTCCAGAAATATCACCCACGCGTCCTGCCAAAACTTTATTTACAACAGGAAGGATTTACAAAAACATAATAAAGGCGAGTCAGCAGCGACCTCTGCTGGTGAAGCACACTGACCTACATCCCCATACGATTCCAATCGACTTGTTTTCAAATTTGCCACAGCAGGCCGGATTACTCATTTCCAACACGCGTTGCATCAGACAGGAGGAATACCTCGATTCTTACATGAGGTCCATTTGTTGCACTTGTTGGCTAATCAAATCTCTTGCATGTAGACTGATTTATTATAAGTTTAAACAAATTTGAATAATGTATGACTGAGGGTTTAATATGGTTTATAGTCAAGTATTTCAAAGGATTCAAACTAATTACAACCAACAACAAAAAAAATGCACGTTTACGTGACATACAGAGTAAAAAGGACAAATATGTTGAAGGCCAAGGATTCACAAGTGTTTGGAGGTCTGTGGTAGCTACAAGTCTCAATGCCGTCTTTATGAATGCGCATGATGAATGAAGCTCATGCGCCCTGTCTAAATTATTTCCCTTTCATGGGATTTTTTTGGGATTAAAGTCTGTGCATAGGGACATACATGATCTAATTTGGTGTGAGATGAGATGGTAAACTTTCTGATGACATCATCATAAGATTCTGCAGTCCAAACACGGTGATGGCCAAGGCAGAGAAGACAGAGCAACCGGCCGATGGGAATTGATTCCAGGTTTATTGGAATTTGAAGGGGCATGGTTTTGTGTCTCGTCAAAAAACAAACAAACAAACAAACAAAAAAACAATTTTTAACTTTGATCTCCAGAGCTCTGATTTTAATCCTTTTGACCTGACTACATGTCACTGAGCATCCCTCAGTGATTGAATGGCCTTCTGGTTATGACCTCAGGGGGCCATGTAAAAAAAGTCATTATGGTACATATAAAAATGTCAGAAATGCACTTCACATGAAACCACAAACTGACTGTGTGTGTGAACTGCATCCGTCCCCAGCTGATCTATTGGCCACAGGTGTGTGAGGTCACCAGTTACAGGACATTTCAGAGGCAGCGTCGCTGTTACGTCGTGTGCGGATGGGGGACCAGCCAAACTCAGACTGGGCATCGTCAGCTGCTTGGAGACGTCCCCACCGCTGGCCATGTTTGGAAGCCTGTTTTCCTGCCCAAACACGAGGCTTGGGATTCATCTAGAAACGGAAGCAGTAGAAATGAGTGAGGAGCTCCACGCAGCAGCCCTGTACTGTGGGTTTAACATTTTTAAAGTGCAGTGACAAGGCTTCTGAGGCAGCTCTTGTAGCCTGATGGGTGCTTGAGTCAAGATCTAAACTTTTTACATCAGTTTATCAAACGCTGACACACAGCAAAGCTTGGGTATTGCAGTAGTACATCAGGTCGGTACTGGCATGGACATCAAGATACAATACCAATCATAGCACATGGGTCATGATACATTTTTTGTTATTTATTCACTATAGAGCTGAAAATACAACTTGAGGTATCACCTGGGTAGTCTGATAATAGGTACATCACATTATCTTGATAACTCAAAGCTTAGATAGAGTCAGAACTATTTCCATTCCATTTCTTTAGAAAGGTACAGCTACGTAGCGTTGGGAATTTAATTTTTAACTGAAGGCTCAAGTATTTACACGGTACTGTGAAGAAACTACCAACCACTAACCTGTTGCTAAATCTGCTAAATGCAACTGTTGCTTCATGGAATCATACTTCTATCAAATTGCCACATTTGAGAGGCTTAAATGAAAATAGATTTTTGGCACAATGATAAATTATTCAATCAATGGTTGCAGACTGTCTATTGTCTGGTGGTATTGTAAACGGTAAATCACTGTTTCTCACCTGGACAAAAACAGCTGTGTTCATGTTAAGAGTCTCCACTCGCTCAGACAAATGATTCAACCACTCCAGATGTTCGCTGATAGACTGAGAGAGATCGTTGTTGCTCTGCCGTAGAAAATAAAAGTTTAAAAAATAAGAGCGGTCTGATCAAAGACTTCTAGGAGGATTGAGGATGTACTGTCAGTCTCACGTACCCCAGACAAGTTATCCTTGAGTTCAATGGCAGTGAGGCGAACATGTTCCAATTTGTCAATCTGCTCTTTCAAGCGGTCGTCGAGCTCCTGCATCATCATCAGGCCTTCATCTGGTCTGATGGCGCCCTTTTTAGCCATCCCGGGTTACAGCAGCAGATCTGCCGTATAAAAAGTCCCAGAGGACATGACGTGAGATGTGAGTGCAGCAACAACAGCTGAAAATTTGTAAGATCAAATATGTATTTAAAGAGTTTCCAGTGTTCTTATGAAAAGCTGTTTTTTGTTTGTTTGGTTTTTTGAGTGGGCACATTATTTAGCGTCAAATGCGTTTACTGGTTAACTTGTGAGGAATTAAACATCCACCAGAGGGAGACACCACAGTACTTCTAAGTCTATGACGTCATGTTTGGCTCAAACCTTTCGTGCTGAGCTGTACTGGTGTTGTTTAAAATCAAATGTCAATCATTCATTCATCATATCGTTTTTAAAATCTTAAATATTTTAATGCAAGACTCAAAGATTTTTGCAATATGGCCTTGCAACTATTTCATGTGACTCCAAATCAATACCAGATGTGATTAATGGACTGCACAAATATAACACACCTATTTTATACAATTTTACTGCTTCTTTTACTTTTTCTATAGTCTGTAGGAAAACAAAGACTGTAAAAATGCATTCTTTCTATACGAATATTTTTCCAAAACAAAACTCTTCATACATTCGCAACCAAAATGGGAATGCTACAAGTGACTTTTTTTTTTTTAAGTCAAAGAGAGATAAACAACAACAAAAACCAAGAGCCAGTCAGCACGCTTGTGCCACAAATGCTCCTGAGGTCATGCGTGGTGGATGTGTGTCGAATATGCGTCCTCAAACCGCCATCAACAGAGGAGAGTGTTGATAGATAGACGGTGTAAGGGATCATCTACTGTACTGTAATGGTGAAGTTTGTTACTGTCTATGCATTATTTTAGCCGGGGCAGCTGTGGGGATTCAAGCTAACTCACTACAGCTTGATTTTTTTTAGTAACTGTACAACATTCTCGGAACTGTAGTTTGCTAGCAATGGATAGTTCGAGAAGTTGTTACGTTCAAACTGAAGGAAAAATGGGCTCGTTTGGTATCAGGGCTTTAGCGCCGTAAGTTTATCAGTCAAGGAAAACGCTGCGCATCTGCGTGACAAAAGTTCACGTAAACAAACAACGAACACGTTTTACCTCGTTTGTTTGTCAGGCGTGGAAACACTCGGAATGCTCGGAGGTCGGGTAATTAATCCGGTAGTGCACGACTTTCTTCTTAATTCTGCAGGCACAAAGAGGAAAAAGGAAAACTCCGTTCAGACAAGCCTCTTTGTCCTGCAAAAAATCCCTGGAATCTGACACTTCTGACGTCACACACCCTGGTTTTCTCAGGTACACCATTATCTAGGTATTACGGTAATTTTTATTGCGTCAAATTAAACATCATCATCATCTCATCCCGGCAAAAGTAGTCGGAGATTATCTTTTAAAGTTATACCACCATTTAACATTAAAGAGTCAATCTACACGTAGTGACTTGTTCATGATCATTCAAAACGATTCTATCTAAACGTAAAAAAAAAATAGATATCTTAAAAATGGCTTAAAACAAAACTATGCATAAAGTGAGCCAGTCCAATGTTCTCCATGGGGGCAAAATTTGGCCCACCCTATGTAAGAGTGACATAATTAAAAAAAAAAATACCATTACTTAATCCCTAGTTATTTTTTCATAATTTGACCAGGTGGCAATGTGACGCTGCATCCAGGTGGAGGAAGTTATATCTTATTTTCTATCCCTGGGAAGCTACATGGCAGGAAGAGAGCTCTTCCAACAGTGAGAAATTATGACTCCTCAGGTACAGGTTACATTCTGCAGCTCCATACTGTAAAACATCCGAGCTTCCTGTCTGAAGAGGCTTCAGTGCCATGTTGGTCATAATTTGACTCTCCCAGCTTCAGCCTGGGAGCTGCTGGTCTGAAGGGTGACGCTTGGATTTACATGTCTCACAGAACTTGTTCAAAGGGAGAGCTTGTTTGAGGATCTGAAATTGAGATGACTTAGAAATTCAGAGAAAACAAATATACATACATGTAGGTATATATATATATATATATATATATATATATATATTTATATTTTTTAACCTACATTATGAATAAATGACAGTCTCAGGCTGCTTTGGAAACTGGCAGGAGTTTAAAAACCCAGCAAATATGCAAACCACTTCCTGCATGGATTTCATGGTGTTTAGGATCCCAGACAAAATGGCAGGAATCCGTTTTGTGGCATATCCATACATGGCAAAACCGTATGATTTTGAAGCCTTTTTTTTTTTTTTTTTTAGAGACACTGAGCATACCACACAAAGGCCAGTTAGTCTGATCAAAATTCTAACATATGGCGCGAGGTCAAACTTTGATTAACGGAACACTCAGCCCCAGCTGCTGCTTCGGAGAAAACCTATTTTCCCCCAGGATGCATACCTGAGCAGTCAGCGCTCCTGGTCTTTGGTTTCAAGAGGACAACTAAAATTCAGTCCAGCTAAATACATCAACTTTAGTGTTCAAGTAAGAGGTACACCATGAAAGCAAATACCATTGAGAACACTATGTTCTGCACTCATCCCAAAACTAAAAATCAATTTCCCATAATTTCTCTGACAAGAATTTGATGCAGCATTTTAATATGGCAAAAAGTGAGAATACAGAATCAACAGTACATCTAAGAAATCACAACTGCTTTATTTCTTTTCTTTCAATAAGCTCTTTTTTTCTTTAAAATAAGGGAGAGTATTGAACAAATATCTGAAAGGGTAAAGATCAGGTAGGATAAATAGGATGCTGGATCAGCTGTAGAAAGCACTGGTCCTTTTTGACAAAATGAAATATGCATCTTAAAAGTACAAAACAAAACAAAAAAGTAGTTAGGGCAACAATTTGGTGCAGGTACAGTGATGAGAAGCATCAAGATATTTTGCAGGAAGGTAAAAGAGGCAAAAAAACAAAACAAAACAAAACAAAATCAAAAACACTCCAAGCCTGATAAACCTATCAACAAGTGAAAGCAGTCCACTCTGAGAACAGTGACCTTCAACGTCATTTATAGTGCCACAATATCTAAAATGAAATGTGGGTTAAGCCCCCTCCACCCCTGCTGACAAGGCTCGCCTGTACAGTTGAGTATGCATGTACATATATATACCAGTGAAACACTGTCATAACCATAAATCATGTTGTAGTGTCATGAAGCATTATAGTTAGCAGTATTTTTTTTTTTTAAACGAATTGGCATTCTGAGTTTCAAAATAAGTGTCCATTTGGGAAAAAAAAAAAGAACGATTCCAACAGCTTCACATTTTCAAACGGAACACTTTAAAAGTCCTTCGTAGTCCACTGGAACTGCAGTGCTCACAAAAACAAACTAAAGCAACAAGTGATGCCAAATGCCCCACCCACCCTTGTGATCATTAGTTTGACCCCCCCCCCCCCCCAAAAAAGGAAAAAGATATTTGGACCCTGATCTTGATTATTGTTAGGCTGCATTTATTGCTCGTGCCACCTCACAGACCAGATACGAATAATAAAATGGAGTCTTCACAAATTCCCCATCGTAAGAGGGTTTTGAACAGAATTGGAGTAAAAGTCTTTCAGGAACCTTTGTAGAACAAAAAAGAAAATGCCAATGTTTGAAGATGTAAAAATTGCCACATTACAAGTTCATGAACAAACAGTTTGATTCATTGAGCAATAAGAAAAGCGAACATTTCAATCAGCTATCATGGGGGGGGGGGGGGGTCCTTTACAGCAATAGTGAACCCCCCCCATCCTCTGACAAACTTCCCAATGAGCACAAATAGTCTCCAGCTCAGTTGATAAAATCCACACAGTTGCTGGCAGCATTATGAAAGGTCGAGGTAAAGGTAGAGTCTGTGAAATGTTCCCAGGTTCTAGGGAGGAATCCTGCAAGAAAAACACACGTCACATGCACACGCTGCTGCATCGATGCCGGTGAAGTTCCCCGTGGAAGCAACATTATTTTGGTAAAAAGTCCAACCTTTTTGTTTCATTTTTACATCCAGAGGAGGGAAAAACAAAAAAACAAAAACAAGCGACCAAGACTGTGTAAAAGCAAAGAACAGAATTTGAAGAAACGAAACTCTAGAAATCTACGCAGTTTAGCCACAGTTCACGGTTGAGTGAAGAACCCCAAGAAGATGCATTTCGAGGGCTTCACTGTCACCATGTTGACATGCAATGTCCACAAATTGGAGTTATGGATTTTTCTCATTTAATAAAAAGTCCTTTACCAGTAGGATGAATGGGTGATAACATTTATTTACCAGCAAAACATGAACAAAAAGTGCCCCACTGCATTATTTTTTATTTGTTTAAAAACTTTGAACAGACTTAGCTTCTTATATTCAAGTGTCTGCCTGATCTTAAAGGCTAAAGTCTGTCCAGTAACAAGGAGTAAATACAGTTTGGCAAAAAGGTATGAATAATG
This sequence comes from Aulostomus chinensis, assembly GCF_037954235.1. Lineage (NCBI taxonomy): Eukaryota > Metazoa > Chordata > Actinopteri > Syngnathiformes > Aulostomidae > Aulostomus > Aulostomus chinensis. Next base: position 8,281,990 of record NC_141338.1, read on the forward strand.
AACCATCTGCCCCCCCCCCCCACTTCAGAAAGAAACACAAAACAATATTTTTTTTTCTCTTTACCACTCTCCCCTTAAAAGTGACTAATAATAAATTAAAGAGGACCTTGAAGAGATCTGCTTAAAAGACTGTTTGTGTCTATGTATATATTCATATATATTTATATATCTCTATACGTGGTGTGAAGTAAGAGTGTCCAGGTCTGACAGTTCATTAGCCTTGCCACCTTGGTGCCTTGGGATAAGGGGGGTGGGGGGGATCTTAGAAGGCTCAGACATTGGTCAAGGGTCTTTGTGTTGGTAGGCTAGGTGGTGGTGGTGGTGGTGGTGAGGATTTTAAGGTCCACTGTTATGCCTTGCCCTCCTCCACTTTGACAGCCTGGGGTTTGATGGCTCCAGTGCGTGCTGGTTTGGCCTGCCCTGTGGAGGTGAGGGGCTCCTGGAGTTTGCTGGTCATGCCCCCGGGTGGTGTCTTACCCTCGCCCACTGCCTTGCGGACGTCTCGCATGGTTTTACTCTGAACGTTGAAAAAAAGGGGAGGAGTTACTAAGACCAACTACTGTGGCTGACAAAAATAACATTTATGATTGACAGCTGGATTTATTTACATTTAATCATGTTTAGGACAGCATTATTCATAACTGTTAGCACACATACAACAAAATAATGCTCAGATTAAACATGTTAAAAGTACATGACAGTCTACAAATAGTAAATCAAGTCCTTGAGCTTCAAGAATGGTTCAGAAAGATACTTCACATGAACTACAACCTACACTTACAAGAGCAGACACTAAAACTACGCAAACATCAATGCAAGTTGAGAGAAGGAAAATTAATGAAATTAAATTACCTATATTTACAGTGGGTGGCTCACCTTCATGCCATCCTCTGGCCCTTTGACAGGGGGCTCAGGGGCTGAGGGAGGGGTGGAGTGGGGAAGGTCACGGCCAGGATTGGAGTAGGGGGGGGAACGGATGATGACAGGTTTGTTGACCTGCATAACTGGTCTCTGGATAGGGTTTGGGAAAGGGCCTGTGGTGGGGGGGCGCATGTGCATCACCATGCTGCCCTGAGCATGTGAGGGGGAGGTGGGGCAAACAAAGTAGATGGGGGAGGATGAAGATATTAAGAGTTAAAATGCCAGTACTGAATGTATCATTAGTTTCTTAGTCCCATCAATGTATCTTTACAAACATGTACTTGGGATTCTTTATTCCAGCTGTGTCAAGTGACAGTGAATGTGTGAAAATACCTGTTGAGTGAAGTGTGTGGGCAGAGGTCCTACAGGGCCCCCAGGACCAGATGTTTTGCCACTAGGACTGGCAGATCCAGGCCTGATGGGGAGAGGGGACGGGGGACAATTAAGGCTGTTTCCTGCATCATGAATTCTGATGTTCAAGTCTCACTTGCAGATAGGGAAACTATTTTTTTTGCACTGTGCACAATTTGAGTTTCAGGTTGAGCACAACTTCATCTGCTAGTTTAAGGCTGACCATGCTTGGCGTGAAAACGTCACATGCAAAAGCTTAAAACTAGCAAAGGTCAACTGTGCTTGACAGAGGGCTTGGGCTCACCTGTAGGAGCCTCCTGATATGCCTGGGGAATGATTGGGCTTTTCAGGGAACTGGAAACCTTTCATTTCCATCTGCGAGCTCTGAAAATGGGGCAATGACAGGAACACAGTCAGTACACAAAGACACATGCAAATAGGATTATTTTTTGTTTTGAGAGTTTCAATATGCTGATGTCATAGAACAGTTTTGGTTTGAGTGACAGAAAAGGTCGCACCTCTCGGCTGCCGGTCATGACGGCAGGCTGGGAGCCAGGTGGCAGCATCCTACGTGGGGCTCCTACTGACAGATTCTGTCCTTGCTGCAGCTGGATGGACTGTGGGAGGATGAGATGTTGCTGAGCTGAGCCGTAGCGAAGCTGAGAGCCAGGTAAAGGCATGGTCACCTGGTGAAAAAAAGAACCATTTAATGGTAGTATCATGGTGGGATACTGTCAAGAAACTTGTATGTACTATATAGCGTGGGGGACCATAGTTGACTCAAAAAAGTATCAGAATACTGAATTCATAATAATTCAATGATGCTGAAAATGTAGGAACCGATTACTAACCCTTTTGAGAGCACCAAAGCCAAACAACAGAGAAGAAAAAAGTACAGTAGATGTATTTATGGTGCATCTGCTGATTCTTTTAATCACAAATTGAGATGTAAAGATAAATGATTGATGATGACTGATTAATTAGTAGATTGCTGTGAAATGCCAGAATGGTCCCAAGTTTAATACAAGATCCAAATAAATCCCTTGGATATTGGGCAACCATTATCAACTGACCTGGATGAGCTGAGAGTCCATTAACTGGGAGGATCCCATACTGGGTCCCTGGTTCATCTGGCTGTCATAGACTAGCTGCTGACTGCCGTTCATAGGCTGGTAGTGTGAGCCGGACTGGGGCTTGACTATGTCTGAGGGCTGCATGCCAGGGAAAGCCGAGTAGGGACCCTTAAGAGGGGCTCCGCCCGACAGCACCATAGGGCTGGGCTGTGACAGGTTGGGGTGCATGTACACCTGGGACCTGACAAGAGAAGACAAGTGTGTGGGGGTGGGGTACAAGGAGTTAGTGTGCCACACACAAGCAGATTATAGGACTGTAAAATGTAGAAGCAAAATAGTACCTGAAAGGGGGGATAGAATTGAACATCTCTTGAGACTGAGAAACAGGTAGACCTCCCCTCAGACCCAATTGAGCCTGAGCCTGAAGAGACGTATGCAAGGAGATTGGAATCTGCTGGGCTGCAGCCGCCTGAATGTATGAAATATAAATAAAAGTTCTGCAGGAAAAATTTGCAAAAATTACAGACCAAGCTGTGGGAGTGTGTGGATACCTGCTGGTAGGTCTGCTGTTGGGTCATTGCAGGTGGTACCAGGCGTGGCTGGCTAGGGAAGACATGGCCATCAAGATACAGAGGGGGGATATGATTACCTGAGGAAATAAAGAACAACAGATGTTTTACTTTCCCTCAGATTAGACCTGTATGAATTTGGGATAGTTTAAAATCCAGTATACCTTGCATGGACATGGACGGTGCCACTGATGCTACAGGCATGGGAGGCATGGAAACCCCTCCGAAAGAACTGTAGCTAACACCACTGGAAGAACCGACGCTGCATGGAGGCTGAGTGCCTGATGCACCTCCACCCGGAGAGCCCTGCTCAGGAAGGGACTGGGAGTTCTCCCACGCTTTACGTGCGGATTCCATCTGAAGAAATAGTGACACATTGATCAGATGATAATAGATGTTTGAAGAACTCACTGACTCACATTATAACTCATTCAGATTTCAGTAATTTTCCTGATGTATGAATAGATGATACGGTTCATGTACATGGAGTTATAGTTCAAATACCTTGAGGGTGAGGTCAGCACTGGGGAAGGAGATGGGGTTGAGGTTGATGCCTGGCTGGAGGTGGTTTGAGCGCAGCATGGGGATACTCTGCAAGTATTTGATTTAAATACAACAAAAAGGGTTTCCTCATTATCATGCATCTTATCTCAAATCATTTGTAACAGACAACAATTGTCAATAAAAAGTCTTTATGCTTTTAATTTCTGAAGCAATTATCAAGGCAGTCCTTGAAATATGCCAGACATGACTCACATTGGTGGTCAGAGCATCTTGAAGCTTGTTGACGGGGTTGGACACTGGCACAGGGGTAGAACCCGGAGGCAGGCTGAAATCAGAGTCTTTGGCACTGACACCAAACTCAATTGGGGGCACAGGAAGTACAGTGTCCACGTGGAGATCCACACCGTTGACTGGAGTGATAGGGCCGCCTTCTAAACGATCAACAACTTCTGAGCCTTTGCGGTGCTTCAGGGAGCGTTCATTCCCGATGGGCCCAGGTTTGTGCTGCTCCTTACTCTGTTCTGGGCCAGCATCGGAGTCCTGGCCAAGAGGAAGAGATCGCACCACTTAGTTGAAGATTCTCAATATCACTGCAGCTACTTTGCCAAATTATTCAGAAATTCCAATGATACATGTCAAACATGTCAATATGAGGAGGATATGCTTTTTTTAGATTAGGATCAGCATCCGCACTGTGCTACCTCAGAGTTGGGTTCACTCCCAGTGTAAGACACTTGTTTAGTCCATGAGTCTCCTCCTGAAGACTGTACTGATAGAGCTGGAAAAAATAAACATTGCCATCCGTAAATATTAGTGAAAATCTGACCCATTTGTATCTGTTTCCCAAACTATGTCACTCATGAACATGACCTAGAGAATTTGGTTTGTCCATTACCTGAACTATTGGTCTCCCAGATTTCAGTTCCCAAGTTGTTTGAAGAAAGCGCTTCCTCAGGTTGTTCAATACTCATGTTTCCCTGCTTCTTGGCAAAGCGTGGCGGTATCTTGGATGTGACTGACCTGTTTTTCACTGGCACCTAACAGGCCAAAGAGGAGTTAAACAAGCCACATACCTACTACCAAACCAATTTATCTATTGATGAGCATTATTATAGAGAATCAGTGTGAGTGTATGTTCAACTTACAGCTCCCTGTTCCTTCCTCCTCCTATCATCTTCCTGAGGGCGTCTTTGCTTTTTGGACAAAGCATCCTGGAAACCATCTGCATTTGAAACTGGTCCTCCTGCATCTCCGTCAACTACAAACAGCCAGGTAGTCAATGTTAAAACTTTCTGTCATCTGTTTCAGCTAAAATGAGGCCAACACTCAGTGTCTGCTTTAAAAATATAGACTGGTAGATTGGTGGACATCAGTCCAACTTTTTTGGTTTGTCTCATTTTAACAACAAGGAAAATACAAAGGAACCAATTCAAAAACACAACTCACTTGGGTAGGTGCTCAGCTCATACTGGGAAAGATGTTCGGCTATGTCTGCCTTGACCGGTCCTGGCTTCAGCTCCTTCTCCAGTTTCTTTCCTGAGGACTCATTGGGTTCCCTCTCCTCTTGCTGCTCTAGGCTGTAGACTGGGCCCGACTCATCTGGACTCCTGCTAAAAAACAAAGAAAAAAGCGGCAAGGAGAGTTGTAACCGAGTATGCTGGGCACTGACAATCACTTAATAACATACAAAAAAGCCAAATTTCATTGAATTCTACTGACAACTAATTTTTAGTTTTGATGGGTGACTAATTCAAAGATTTTTGTAATGGTTCATAGAATAAGAGAATACCAGGATAAGGCTGGCGGGGGGCCGCAACATACATGTAGGGTTTAAACAGTTCTATAACAAACTGTTTTCTAAATTTTTAAAAATTTTCAAATCTTCTATTATTCCATGTGACAATGTATTGCTCACTAGTCATTGTGTTTTTCCCAAGTGATGATTACACAACATCTCCTGTGGAAATGTGATGTGAGGGAGGATTGCAAAATCCACAGAGTGAATGGCATGGGGACAGGCCCCTGACACAGGCAGCGTTGAAAGTTGGGCATCTTTTTAAGCGGAAAACAAGAAATCCCACCTCCCTGTTGTCTGCTTCTGCTGACCTATAACTGCAATCTACAACTGTGTTTGTCCAGATTCATAATATACTGTGCATATACAATGCAAAATTTCAATATTTTTCTTAAAAAGGAGTCTTTCTAAGCAAAACTGCTTCATTAGCCCCTCTAGGCATTACAAACATTGGCTCGTAGCCTTATGATGTCACACTGGACTTTTTTGATAAACAGTAAAATGTCATCAATAACTCATGCATTCTTGAGTCCTAGCTGAAAACATGTTTTGTACAACCACTGACCTGACCTTCGACTGCCAAAATCAAATCAGTGTGTGTAGGAGAACATTTGTGCCACGTTTTAAGGACTTCCTGTACTGTGGTGACTGAGATATCACATTCAAGAGGCAAAGACAATATTTCCAGGACAGTGACCGTGCACTTTGACTGAAAAATCTCATCAGTTAATCCTTCAGTGTTAAAAAAGAACAACAGAATTTCTGGTAAATAAGTGAAACCAAGGAACTGGTTTTTCAAACAGGCATTCAGCCAGTGTTCAACTCACCTCTTACAAGTAGTTCCTCCATTTTGCCAACTATCACTCCTGTTTGAGGAGGTGGAGGGGGGGTTATCAGGTACACGTGCCATTTTGCTGGTTTCCAGCAGTGATGGCTCTCCTTTCCTGTTCTGTCGTTCCACCAATGGTCTCTGACTGGAGAAGCTTCTCTTAGATAGCTCTCTTTTCTCAACAGAACCTGGTTCACTATGGCAAGAGTCTGAAGGAATATCACCATGTCCCTGTGGAGCCGTCCCTCCACTTCCAGCTCGCTTCTCCCTCCAATCGCTAAAGTCGCTGTTGTCTGATCCTGTCTCCCAGTCCTCTGCCTGACCGTGTTGGCTTGTTCGTCCACCAGAATAGTGGCCACTGGGCCAATTGTCATCCCCACCGGCTTTAGGACGACCAGGCCAGGGCCAGTCTCCATTCACATACTCTTCACTTGTCCACTGGTTTGAGCCAGGTTCACGATCTTGTCGCAGACGACGGAAGCGTGGAGGTTTGTCTTGACGTGGAGGGCGTCTCCTTCGTAACACCTGCCTGTCAGGGTTGTCATTGTCAAAATAGTATTCTCCTTCACGGTCCTCTGTGCCATTTTCCATGAAAGAGCCAGTAAATTTAGGCGTGTACTTGAGAGTCTCACGCTCAACAGGGGGTCTGCGGGAATAAGTAGTTTCAGCGCCAGGAGCATAACCGTTTTCTTGGATAGAACCACCACTGCTACTAAACTGAGGGCCACGGCCCCTCCATGTAGATATATCTCTCGAGCCCCCAAAGCTTCGACTGTAATTCCCAGCAGTATTCATTCTGGGAGGCAGCATGCGACCTCCAAAACCCCTGTTGGCCTTTGCCTTTTCTCTGGCATCGGTGGTTGTCTGGTCATCTGTGTAGACCTTGTTGGATCTCCAAGAGTCTCGATCAGCTTTACGGACTTCACCAGACTCTGTGTAACTTTCCCCATTTTCACACCCCTTCTGTCGTCGTCTCTTGGGGAGTTCCTCATACTCTGAGGCTTCACTTAAGGTTTCACTGACATTGCGCCTCCTGGGCTTGCCCCTCTGAAACTCTTCTACTTTAAGGTCTCTCGGTTGTGCTCGACCTCTGCCTGCCCGCTGAGCACCACTTCCATTGTTGTAAGCTCCTCTGAGATTGTCTCCACCTCGCACACCACGGGCGCCACCTCTTGAGTTAAATTCTCTAAAACCTCGACTACGGCCTCTACCTGTTCCCCTGACTGCGCCAAAGGCCTGTTCTTCATCAATGAAGATCCAGTTATTGCGTCGTGGTGCCTGAGGCTCCCGTATATCTTGGCCATCTCTAGGTGACTGGCTTTTGCCACTGTCCCAGGGGTTCTCCTTAGGAGAGTCATCACTTTGGGTGCTTAAAGGTCTTTCTGTTTTGATGGGAGCTGGTGACTGGCGCTGCCTTTCTTCAGGTTGTTTCTCAACAACAGGTGAAGCAGAACGCCTGTTGCTGGCAGGCTGGTTATCTTTCTTCAGGTCATAAACATTAGTGAGAACTTCTTTCTCCAGGCGATAGGGAACCGGTTTCTCTTCAGGCTCAGGTTTAGGCTTCTCGTTCTCTTTGTCCTCCACTTTCAGAGCCTTGAGAACTGGTTTCTTGATTGGCCCGGTTCTGCGTGTCAAGGTTCGGCCGCTGTTCTCAGATGGCTGGCTGACACTAGTACTGGAGAGGGAGGTGGGGTCAGACCACTGATTTTGTGCATTATTGAGTCCTCCATCTTGTTTCTGACCTCCATCTCTTTTCCAGTTGTCCTTGGAGCCTTCCAAGGTCTCATCATGAGATTCAGAACCCTCTTTCAGATGCTTGTCTCTAGAGTCTTGTTTTGTGTGTTCACTATCTGACTGCTGAGAGTGGTTCTGAGAACTCGTCAGCAACCCTTGGTCATGAGTTTGGTGCTCTCTATCAGAGCTTCGGCTCTGATAAGCATGATGGGGGAGATCATCTTGAGGGTGTGTCAAACCATCACTAGCCCTCTCTTCATAGGAGTCCTGTTGAGAGGAGGCCATATCACTTCTGTGGAAAAGATACAACAAAAAAAAAAAGAAAAAAAGATGAAGACTGACATAAACAGAGGTCCACAGACAGGGGTGAATGTCACTGGTCAGTGACAAATGTCTTTATGTCTTTATGAGACAGGACCAAAACTTTTTGAAACAACTATCAGACTTCTCTGATGCAATATTCAAAGGCTCTACTGTTTTTAAACACAATAACTCACCTGTCATCTGGCTGGCCACTGTCTGAGTTTTCATGCTGTCTCTGGTAAGGTGGAGTGAAGCTGCGCAAGGGGTAACCATCTTGGTTCCACACAGTGTAAGGCTCAGTGGAAGGGGTTCGTCTCTCCTGGTGCAGGTTTGGATGACACCCCTCATCAGAACCAGGACTGTTCAAATGTTCTTGATGCATCATGGGTTTCATTATTCCTGTTAAAAATCATACAATTTTTGTTCAATTTAGACATTTTTTCACGGTCTTAAAAGTGATTCCAGACATGTGCACAATTTTTTCCATGTCTTCATACTCACCCGAAGAGTGGACAGCACCAGGATAATAGTCCACGGGAGATCTTCCTTGGCCCATGCGAGGATCCATGAAAGGGGGCATCATCATCCAGCGGGGATCAAACCCAAGGACATGTGGTGGATAGTAACCCCGCTGTGCATGATTTGAGCCAGAGGGGGCCGGGTGACCAGACTGCTGCCAGTGCTGCATCTTATATACTTGATCCTGTAAGACATTGTGGACAATTGCATCATTTTTGTTCCAAAAAAATATAATGCTCAGCTCAACGGTCAGAGTCAAGAAGATACCGTCCAAATTGACATTTCCTTTAGTGTACATATGGGTATGTGAGTGATATATTGAATGATATTAGACATTCTATTAAAGTCTCCCATTTGGCTTTGACAGTGTGCCACAATGGGAAATACTGCAACTCCGACACCAAGATATCCAAGTAAAATCTGAGTATCAAACAATTTTATCATTTCCACCTGTGCCCTTTGTGCTGAAACATGTAAAAAAAAAAAAAAAAAAAGTCAATCAAGTACATTGGCCATCAAAGTTAAATGTTTCACTAAATCAATCAACCATAAATAAATAAAAAGAACACAAATGATTATAACAGAACTACTCATACTACTTTAATGTCTAACTCATGTAATATAAATTGGAGTTTTCAAAGATTTTCATGTAGATTTCTCCAACCTTGAAACAAAATCCATCCTTTCACTCTAATTATTGAATGCCCTCTTCCCAAAAAAGCAGCCAGTAGTAAATCATAATGCAAAGTGTGTGATTTATGGGTTACAGAAGTAGTACTCACCTGCTGCTGCTGCTGGTGCTGTGTCTGTTTCTGAAAGCGAGGTGGGATGGGTTTGGAGGAATGACGTCCACTGTAGTCGCCAGAGGGGGAGGAGGGCTCCTGGCCATCATCTTCACTGGTCCGATAAGTGGGGAAGCTTGATTCTTCACGGTAACTATGGCTAGGGGAGTTGTCTGAGGGACACTCATTCACATCTACAAACCATTTAATTACAAATCATGGTTAGAATTTACGATTGTCTTCATATTTTCAATAGCATATCAAGGTTGAAATCTCTAAAAGTCTATAATAGTTTACCTTTTGTGCTATATTGCCAGCTCTCGTGATGGCCTTTACTCTGTTCCCTGTTTGGAGACATAGGGACTTCTTTGCCATCCCCATCTTTCTGGACCTCCTCTGTCCTAGATGTTTGTCTTTCAGTCTTGCCAAATTTCTCATCCAGCTTTTTCAGTTTTTCAGCACAGGCAGCCAGCCTTTCTTCCCGAGCACGCCTTTCTTCCTCCTCCCGGCGTCTGCGGGCCCTCTCAACAGCCTCCGACAACTCAGGTGAAACATACTTTGCCCTGGCTGGAGCCTGTGTCTGAGATTGCCGCTGGTGATCTTCTTGCTCAGCTCCTATCTCACCTGGATTTTTCTGCAGGGCCTAGAAGTGGAACAGAGGTTTTTACAGGTAAGGTTTTCTACTGATCGTGAGTCGTTTACTTTGTGAAAGCAGAGGATGCACAGCACAGGGTGGGGACAAGAAACCAAATCACTGGTCAATTTCAAAAGGAAATTGTAACGGTGTACAGTTAAGCCCTATTTCAAGAAAGATGCACGAAATTACAGCAAGTTTGAGAAGTCCTACCACTGTCTTACTTAATTCATGAGATTAAGTGGCCTATTTAATGGAAGAGAATACTTAACATGTAGGACTCAGTCTGACATATATTTCAGATCAAATCCGTCTCGTGCAACAGTCATTAACCATTTCCATTATCTGTTCCATCCATTTCGCGAGTAAAAAGCACGAGACATCACTATGGTTACTGGAAGGTCATCTGACCTGAGTCACAATAACATCTATCTCCCATCTATCTTGAGGACATGTGAAGATGTACTGCTTTTCATTTGGTTTGAAGTGTTTTCTTATGCTTCACAATCACAGAGTGATTACAGTAAAAAAAAAAACACATTGCATCTGTGAACAACTTAATGGTCTAATCTTCAGATAACGAATCTCAAAAGAGGGTGACAGTGGAAAAACACAGCATGGTGTGTAGTTACCGGGGAGTCCGTAGAGAGCGATCTGCTGCTGGCCTTCCTCAGAGGCTCCTGGTGATGATGTTGATAAGAATAACTCTCCTCTGGACCATCCTGGGGGTAAGTTACCTCTCCTGAACTAAGGGAGGATTGGCAGTCACGCTGAATGTCTCTTTCCCTCTCCCACTCAGCCCTAAAAAATTAAATGGAGGTAAAAGCAGAATAAAGACAACATGTTGGCAATCTGTGCATTTTCACAATGACTGTAAACTTGTGGCAGAGCAAAGATGAAAGAGATCTCACCACATCTTGTTTTTATCACTGGCAGCATGTTCATCTTCATCATCACTGAACTTGAGCTTCTCGCTATAATCAACCTCCTCATGGAGTCCTGAAAGTAAAGAATACGACTAGTCAGCATCAGCAGAGTTGGGATGAATTGGGACGAATTTCTTTAAATGTTCTCAGTTGGCCAACTGGGAGATGCAACATGTAAACTGATCCTCAGACTCTCTTGCACGGTGAATTGAGTATTATTGGCGAGTATATAGCGTACTACTGGCAGAGGGAAAAAAGTGCTGTGCAAACAAGCACTTAACCAGTAATGTGTTCACATGCACCAAAGTAACTGGATTACAGGGTGGCCTACACCAGTAAGCCGCTTTCTTAAATGTCAGGTAAACAAGAAACTTAGTTTCCACAACCAGTGGAGGGGATTAGATAAACCGCATTTGCCCTGCCAGATTTCTCCCAGAGAACAGAACTTTCTTGGCCAGCAGTACAAGTAACCAGACTTCAAATCACTTTTTCACATTTATGCATGTGCAACACAAAGGCTTCACACAGTGAAAGCTACAGCTAAATAGAATCAAAAATCTGAGCTGTTCTGCCATTCATAAGTCCCTACAATACACTTTGGGAGTTCTACATTAGTGTCCAGTGCTTGACCAAACATTATTGAGGATGAAATGGTCAATTCAGGGTCCTGGGTGTGCACTTCAAATCTTTGTGGTAATTGCTGGCAAATGAGAAACACAGCAGTGCTTCATGTATAGACTGGCCTTGCAGCAATACTCAAAATGCTGACGTATGGCAAAAATAAAAGGCTGAACCAGAATTACCATCTCACAGTTGTATACCAACCAGTTCAGCTGCATCAACATCCATGTCTGTAAAAACTCATAATATACTGTCTTTAGTTGAGACCTAGGGGGGATTTTATAGAAGATACAATGTTTCTTTTGAAGTTAAGTTGACGTTGTTGCTAATTAACGGCGCAATTAATTAGGATAAAAAAATTGTAGCCAGAATCTTATCATCAATATGAAGATTTGAAGAAAGGTGTTACTGAAATACTGCATCCATGGGACAGACGGATGGACGCCCCTGGCACATGACGACTCCAGCCCCAGCTTTCAACAGAGATCAGAATCATCATTGCACAAATGTCCCTCATTTATCTGACCTTGCTGTAGGAGGGGACAGAGGATAATTTAACAAATAATACTGACCAGCCCATCCATCCTCGCAGTCATTGTCAAGCTCATCCAGATCCTTTAGGTCTTCTGGATTAATGATAGCTGGGCGTACCAGTCTGTCACCAGGCCTGCGGATGGGCTGAGAAGACAGTCGAGGTGGAGCGCGGACAAAGCGGTTCTCTCTTCTCACATCACCACTGTAATCAGAGCAGGTAAATATACCAACTAGCAAATGCAAGATGTTGCAAGTCTATGTTTCAAACTAATGATCATGATCTTGTGAATGTACTTACTTGACAAGTTCAGGTTTGGTGTAAGTCTGTCTAAAAGTTGGTTTACTGTCAAACCGGGCTGGTGCAGCTACAGTGGTAGGAACATGGTCTGTACCTGGGGTTTCCCGTGTCTCTTTAGAGCACATCTGACAAATACAGGACGAAACAATGGGTTCAAAGCAGAAACACAAATCAACCAAGAACAGATATTAGCATTAGACTGTAAGTAAAAATTTCCAAAAAGTAATAAGACTTAAAAGAGTCATATGAGTCCAATACTACTTACAAATGCAGGCAACATGTCATGGTAGACAGCGGTCGAAGTGTGGTGAAGCTGATACTGCAGGGCAGTAGGGACGGTTGTTCTACGAACAGGCTGGGCGGGTCGCAGGGAAGGCTCCTTGGGATCAAGGACTGGTGACTGAGCTGTCACAACACTCGCAGTGGTGGCAGAAGTAGGGTGAGATGAGGCTGGAGGGGTGCCAGTCTCACCCAGGGCAGTGAGCTTCCCCTCAGGATCTGCTGGCAGGCCGAGGGTCAGGGAGGAGGGCTGAAGGTTCCTGCCACCACCTTCCCTCCAGCTCGTCACATCTTGAGATGGGCAGAGGGAGAATTTAACAAGAATAAATAAAAAAACTGGAGAGGAAAAATGAAAATTGAAAATCGTTGGTTCCAGACAGTTTAATATTGCCAGCAATGTAATAATTGCTTCTGGGGAGATATCTGTGATCTCAGAAAAAAAAACAGTCCATTCTCATGAGTTGGAAGAGGGGAAAAAACTTACTCTGGGGGCGGAGGCTTGGTCCTGGCCCATACGACGGATCGTAGCCGCTTCTTTCCTTGCCAACCCTGTCCTGTTCTCCAGCTGCCTTCAGCGTGGGAAATTCCTCGTGAGAGAAGGGCTGAAGTCGGTTTGAGGCCCTTGAACCTGATGTTGACATGAAAACAAGTGTCATCAAAACAGCTGTTTGACTTGTGCTTATTGGCAAAGGCATTTCACAATATTGAATGCATTTGCAAATAATTCGTAACACACACACACACACCAAACTCAATTATTGATAAATCAGAGATGACTCACCATCTTGCTCGACTGCCTTTCCATTTAGCTGGGCCCATTGTTTTGGTCCACCTGTGCTTGTGTTCTGCAAAAATGGAGAAGAAAGTATTGGAAAATGAGCGCTTCAATTTGAAATTCAATTATCATTATGGTAATGGTATGGGGACAATGCTACAGGCTGTAGATAACCACACAAATACAAACCTCCTGGTTGGCTACTGGTGAGGGCTTCTGAAGATTGGAGACAGACTTCTGTAAAGCCAGCTGCAGCTGCAACTCCGGCAGCTGTGGTATTGATGCAATAGAACTACAAAGAGGGAAAAAGTAAACTGTCAGCTTTGAGGAATTTTGTCAAACCAAGCACATGTTTAATAACTTAATTCAAAGCTGAAGATCCCAAAGACTGTGGAACTCTGGACGGTCTAAAAATGAGTTCAGATATTTATGGTTTTCCCCCACTGTTTCTACTCCATACACCCAGTAGCAGCAGCGGCCCATCACTGCTAAGTTATTGCCACCAAAGCTTCGAAATTGGGGGCCATTCAGATGTTACATCTTTTTCCATTTCCACACCCAACTTTGCCATTTTAACATTAAGAGGCCCGACAAAATGAAATGAACAATATAAGACATCAGTGGAGGAAGGTGACAGATGCCGACTCTCCCTCACAGCAAACCCATTAGGTGAACCCAGACATTTTCTGGTGCCCTGAAGGTCATTTTTTGGCCTGCCATTATCAGCTAACTTGACTGCCAGCAGCAGCAAGTAGGAATGGGTTAATGGACATCTCAGACTACATGTCATTACACACTTTCACACTCAGGCCAGAGCTCCTGTTCACACAAGCCACAGCTCTTGATCTGTGATATTTCCCTGACAGCGATGCAACTGTCGACCTGCTTCTGTAACTGCAACACTTTAGAAGGGTCACAGGCCTTTTACCTCTTTTGATCGGGTTGTTCCTGCTTGTTCGCCCATCCTGTACCGTCTTTTGGCACAATAATCACGTTGGGATCGTTTCCTTTGTTTTCGGACTTCAAGCTCGGCAGGTGAGCTGGTGGGGGCATGCGCCGGGCTGCTGCCACTTTGCCAAGACTCTGCAAGCCATGTCGCGGAACTACTACAAGGGGGAACAAATACAGAGAGTTGCAAGGAGAGCTAAAAGGGGGAATAAAGGTGTAATATATACAAATATTGGAAAATTTGGATCAAATCTGCCCTACCTGCGTTTTTCTGAGTTTCTATTGATTTCCCCTTGTACTTGTCAAATAGGCTGAGCGAGGAATACTTGCTTTTCCCATCCTTGGACTTGGTTATTTGCCCCAAACGATCGGACATTGCGATGTAATGTCATCGAGTATGAAAATTTTTCTTTGCGCCTCTTCCCAGTGCCTTCAGATTCTATAAAGAAAAGAGAAAATTTACGACTTTAGTACACATTCTATTTGAGGTTAAAAGAAAGAAAATCAATCCTTCATTAAGGGTGTTAGATGTTCATTTATTGCTTGCCTGACAGTTGTGTAGTGTGTATGTCACAGGAACATGTAGCAGCATACTCTACACTGTCGCCTGATGTTCACCTTCCAGGAAATGCAACTACACGAGGCAAACACTGACCTCAGAGGATGTGATCAGTCCAAGTAATAACAAAAGTTTCTCCCATGCAATACCACACCACCATTTCCACACTGCTCCTATGTTCATTTCCAAACCCCATCACTTTCTGCTCATCTTTAGAACTTCAGCACCCATGTCCCACCATTTTTGTATGCAGTGAAATTGAATTCTCAGCAACACAGTAAAATCCACATTGACCTTTAAACTTGTAAATTTGCTTTTGAGTGGGACAAACCATAACTCTCAAACAAACCTTATGATTTATTAGATTTGATCTTTCATGTGAGTAACCATACAACACATTTTATTCCACATAAAACTGACTATCATAGGCCAAGTCTTTGTAGTCAGGAAGTTAGCCTCATGATGTTGCTATGCCAAGAATCCCTTCTCTTTCCTTGTTCAAACCTCATTTCCATCTATTCTTCCTTCAGCTAGAAGCCACTACAAAGAACTAATAGAATTTGGAAAAATTAGTCAGAATAATGACAAACAACATTTGTAAAACTCAAGTTATTCTTATCAAAGTTATGTATCAAACAAACAAAATCACAATTAACATAGATGAAATTGGTGCTGCAACAACAAAGTAATGGCAAAACACATTTTCAAGCACAATGTCAAAATTTCCCAGAACAATTTTTGTTGGATGTAATGGACATAAGATATCATGATATATTTTACCAAATACCTCAATGTGATTTTCTGACAGCTTGTTTAGATGACTTTTGGCAAATCCATAGCATATTTACGTTGTTTTTTTTTAAAAAAAAAAAACATCAGTAGTGTTAATGTGTCTAAATGGGTACAGACAAAATGCGTAAAATGTCAGGATAAACTGAAGTCTAAAACAATATCAATTCTCGTGTCGAAATATTTCTATTTTATCAACATATTTACCAGCCCTTGTACTGGCATATTTTTCCCTTGATTTGGTGTGATATGGGATGTGATGCAAGGTGCTGTTTAAAATGACAGCAATTCTAAAACACTCCACACCGAAACATACTCCCAGGGACACGTTTATAATGCTGTTTATAATGTGAGGTGAAAAGATTTAAACAGGAGAGATAATGATTTTATTTTTTGATAAGTGGTGGGCTATATACATGTTGAGAATACATATCGTAGGTCGAGCTGAATACCAGAGCAGATCCAGCCGTATGGGAGGCCGCTCGACCTACAAGAGGCAAAATTATAATCATGCTGTCTCCATCAAGATCGATTGGGTACTACTTGTGTAATGAAACGAAATTATTCAAACTCTCCTACTTGCATTAACAAAAAAAAAGAGGATTTTAGCGGAGGGCGCCGACATACGAATGTACACACGGAAGCTAACGCTATGACAGCTAGGTACCTAACGGCTGTATTTTCCCTTTGACTGAATGTTGAGTATATTTTCCGTCAAAAAATCCAAACGAAAATAATACAGAAGTGACAAAGACACCCCACCCCCCGCAGCTAATACACCAATGCTTAGCCTGCAGAATAACATACGCGGTCTCTATCGTTAAATATCTTTCCCTGCCTTCTTGTAAGCTAAAGTTAGCTACCGCTAGCTTAAATTTCAACACATGAAACAAAACATGACACCACACCAGTCAAGTACGCTGAACGTAAACAAAAACAAAATCTTCTCCGAATTAGGGGATAAACACCCCAAAGTACTGATCTTTTATAAGATGATTATAAGCTTGGTTCGTAGGTTAAAAACAGACGCCAGTGTCGGTAAACGCAAAGGAGAAGCCACCGCTAGTAAAATATGCTAACAGATGGCTAAAAGGAAAATGGCTAAGTAAACAGTATATAGCCAAAGATAGGAGTGCGAATCGCTGTCGGTGCGACAAGTTGGACTGTGAATAATCCAAAAAATATCAAAATAACACACCCAAAGGATCCAATTTGTTTCGGCTGGCTTCGACTGTGAACGAAGTCGTTAGCTTGCTCGAAAACTAGCGGAACGGCAATCCTGATAAACTTCCAGTCAAGCGTTAGTGTTTGTAGGGATAGATGGAAAAAAAACTGCCAAGCCCTGAGATTGTAGTGTACTCCAATTACTGCTTGACATTACGGTACATAACATTTTTATGGTAATCTCAGTGCCAGACGCTCAGCGCCGCTGTAACATTTCCAACTTGGCGTTCAGAACGGGGTGAAGACAGCGGTGGGAATGTAGGACAAGGCGATTAAAAATGGCTGCTGCCCAGAACAAAGCAACAAAAAAACTGGGCAGTGGGGAGGACAGGCAAAAACTCAGATTTAACTCAACCAACGGCGTCCATAACTCACCGATTCAACGACTTTGTGTACCTTCTGAACAAGGACAGTGATAAATTTCCACAAAATGAAGTCTATTCAAAGGATGGAAGGCGATTGCAAAGCCCGATCTTCATAGGTTGAACCGATAGCAGTGTTGTTGCTGGGGTCCTACCCGGCCTGAGAATGAACGGGGCAGTGAGGAGGCTGGATCGGATCGGCTCACTGCGTCATACGTCACCAGCTGACGTTCGTAGGAAAACAATAACGCCCTCTACTGGTTGATATCATAACGTACAGGCAATAAAGCAGTAAACAACGGCATTACAAGCATATTTGCACCAAACAACCCGCCGTTCAACTATGGTCTAAACGTTTATCTCTCTGTATTTTTCTCAGTGTTTAAGAAAAGCTAGTTAATGCCATCACGAAGAAAGCCATAGTTGAGGTTTTTAGTTTAACAACAGCTGTCTCTCTTTTCAGGAGTTTGATATGGATCTGTGTGTGTATGCTCTCTGACATGATCAGTCATGAAATTTTAATAGAGATACTCAAAAGAAAGGTTGGCCTCTCTGGTTGTGTATTAATTAATTCATTTTATCAAATCTTAAAAAATGTGGCAGGCAATTGTCATGGGAATTTGAGCTCATGAGGTGTTCACCAGGGGTCAATTGTAGGCCCATGACTGTTTACAATGACACACCATTGTGTGTTTCCTTGCCCCCCCAATGGTTAGAGCTTGTCAGAATGCATAAAAGAAACTGATTACGGGATGCCAAGTAATTTTTTTGTACAGTCAAATAATGAGAGCACTGAAATATGGACAAAAGAACAAACAAGACAGCAGTTTTAAATCGACAGAACTCTCTAAAGACAATGTCACACAAGCTTTGTGATAATTGACACGTCGCATCAATAGCATAGATAAAATCTGTTTTTATCATTTAAGAAATCTTGAAAAGGTAATGAGCTTTTTATTTCCGGCAAATGCTGAAAAAGTCTTCCATACTTTTGTCAACAGTCAACCAAACTAGTCAAATTTAGAATTTTTTTTTAAAGCTCCACCAAATTGGACATACCAATATCTCTAACATGAAATAAAATTAAGCGACAGTTAGGATGCAGTATGAGTCCTAAAATATGCAGATGAATTTGGATGGGTTAGCTCAATGACACAATAAGTTTATTTGTATTAAATATATATAATCTATTGGAAATTATATAACATTATGACAAAATGTTTAATATTATGTATATTCCAACAGCTTTAAACAATTGCAAAACCCCTTCTTGTCTTTACTTGCTACCATATGATTTATTTTGTTTTTATTGTGAAGTTATTGGCTTGATTGCATTTTCCGGCAGAGGATACATGAATTACAACGGTCACCGATGACAAATTATTCCACTTTGTGTTCCTGACATTTAAGCAAAGTTAGTTACAGACGTACTAATGTGAGGTCAAGCGACCTCCTCTAGAGGGAGCTCTTGTTTCACCCTTTTCCAACCATTCCTTTCTCCATCAGCTGATATTTATCAGTGGTGCTTTAATGCCTTATTTCCATTTCAGTGTATTGGTTTTTGTTGTTTTTGATTTTTCTTCATGCACAGAGCTACAACCTACAGTATAATACAGAGGTTAGAAGCTGTGGGAAAGTTGTGATGTCTAATGTGATATCTGTTTTAAAGGAGGCATTCACACGCTCAACACTAGGAGCACAGCACAAACAGAGAATAAAGACACAACAGTGCAGTGTGATGTCTGTCAGGCCAGACCCTGCAGAAACAAGCCCGCAAGTACGACAAGCACTTACAAAGAGATATTTGGATACAAGCTACATTGAATGGCTAAAAATAGTGGTGTCAATCAATCTTAATTTCTAGTTTTAGAATAAATAAATCTAATCATATGGATAAATTTTGACCATTAATTTCACATCAAGGGCACAAGTAATTATATTCATGTTTTCAATTTCCAGTTTTTAAATAATAACTAATATATATATATATACACACACACACACACACACACACACACACAGTATATACACACATATGTATATACATCTATATACTATGTATAGTTTTGTTTGTATTTTACAAATACATATATTACAAATTATATATATTTTATATTATATATATATATATACATATATATGTATATATATATATTACAACTACATACATTACATACATAGTAACAGTTTTTAAACTCCTAGTAGTCCAATTAATACAACAAAAAGCATTTTTGACTCTTATGTGTCTTTATGATAACACAAACAATCACAAAATACAAAGGCATCTACATTGAACTGAGAGTCCAACTCATTTATTTAGCGAGCTGGATAAACAAAGTCAAATATACCAGTACAGATCAAACCATACATGGTATTTACACACCTAACCAATCCACTGAAATCGTTTTTGCCATAAAAAAACAGCAAGTTCGGTTCTATCAAAGACACTTTAAGAAAATAAGTTAGAACTACTTTGAAAAAGCATTGATCAAAACTGACATTTTCTCTTGACATGCACATCAGAGAACAAATAGGCTTCAGTTGCCCCATGGGGCAAAGAATTGGTGTCATTGTCAAACTATAAGCACCACTAATGAGTAAACTGCAGCAGGATATATTAAACAAGCCGAGGATAAAAAGATTGAACTCATTTACGCATTCATTAGAGGAAATTATATTTGACCAATAACATTACATTCTCTGAAAGTGTGGCACCTGGTTTACACATGCCAATAAATTGAATGTCATTCTAATACAAGCCAACATGGCGTGAACAGAACAGAATCCTGTCGGGAAGATACAGATGAACAATGTAGAACATCCAAACAACAATTACTGTGCTATATCCAATATTATAACCTCACATAGAACTATTCAACATGATTCAAGTACTCCACTGTCTCACTTGCCAAAGACCCTTAATCAAAAATATTTAAAGAAATAATTAAAAATACAACTATTTAAAGAAGAAAAGATTGATGTTCAAGAGGAATAAGGAAGAATTTAAAGAGATGAAATCGTTATGGATGAGGATGTTTTTATTCTGTGTTAAAATCCAAATTTGACTGTTGGGGATCAGTATGCAGATATCTTAATTTTGCTTTTATCAGTCGTATCCATTTGGAATGAAGGAGCAGCTTTGGTGTGTGTTTGACAGGAGATACCAAAAGTTTTTATAACCTGTTGTGTTTGAGGCATCACATGCAAGTCAACAATTGCATCCAAATATCCAAACTTGTGATAAGATCATGTGACCCTTGCAAAACACATCAAATGAGCCTTGTGTGCTTGCTTGCATAGCTTCATATCAAAAGCTCAGAAAAGGGGGCTCCAGCTGAAGGTGCCTATGGAAATAAGAGTCTGGCAGGCGTTGGACGAGAGCCACACTGTCTCCATCAAGCTAAAGTGGAACAAACCCAGCGCAAAGCCACACACCATATCTGTTAAATGGTGTTTCCCCAGCAGAACCCGTGACAAGCCCACCAGGAAGGCCCACAGAACCAAAAGGATGCGAAGTGGCACCGCTAGGACCAGGTGGGACAGCAGGAACTTGGACACCATGGCGGCCCGGCTGGCGTGTGCAGCGGGGAAGGAGTATATGTCCATGGCGACGCAGTCAAGGAAGCCTGGCGTCATCTCCCATGGCCCTCTGCGCTTCACCAGTCTCTGGACCCCAGCAACAGTCATGACATCAAGGATGAGGGCTGCCAACAGAAATTGAAGTCAAAACTTAGACCACGTAGAGGCAGAATACCAATAAAACCACGTAAAAATATATTACTGTTAAAAGCACTTCATCCAAAATGCTACTTCAGCAAAATGTGCTGAAGCAGAAGTCATCACAAAACAAAACCATGGCTTTTTTGAGCATGTCATATTCTACACAAGTGATAGCCGTTATTTTATGACTCAAAGCCATAAAGATGTGTGAGATGATTTGAGGGTAGACAAAAAGAAAAAAAAGTACAAATTCATTTTTTAGATATTCTTTTTTTGGGGGGTGGGGTTTAGATTGATTATTGTTATGGACATTGATTTACAAGACAACAACACATGTGAATCCCATAATTACCCGCTTAAAATATGATTGTGTGCAAAATAACTCCTTTTTCCATATTCCTAAAACTCTGTGACAAAATAAGCAATTTATCTTTGTTTACTCTGGATCAATCATTGAGAGATGATTTCAACAACATTACGTTCAGTAGTGGAATGCAACAAAATTCTTCAGCACAGAACTTCAGTCTATTTTTCATGCATGTACTTGTACTTTTTTTAAACTCTGCTACATTTATTCACAGCCTTGTGTTACAGGTAACATTGTGGGTTATTTTAGAAATTTAAAAGTAATCTATAGTAGGGGGGGGGGGACTGGAGCATTAATCAGAACATGACGCTAACATTTGTGATATTTATCATGTACTTTAACCATCACTAATGAGAGGTTAGCTAAAGTTAGCTAAGGTTACATTAATCCAATCAGAGCAGGCAGGTAACATTAGTCCTCATAGTACTCGTGCAACCTTAGCTAACCTCTTGTTGAAATGCACCACTTGCTACAAGTCATCCCCATTAAGCGATTAATCTATTGTTAATTAGTAAAGCCGGCAGGTTAGCTCGTCATAAACACAAGCACATGCTAGCAGTGGCCATGTTGCCAGCGTGACAAGTGTTTGAACGGTGGCACGGAAGTTAAAACGATTATGAACTATCATTTTTCGAATAACTGATTAGCCTAACTTGATTACGTTTTATTTCCATAGTTCCTCTGTGCTATTTTGGCGTTTCCATTTTTACAACTTAATGTTAGGGAATAAAATGTAAAATATTTGTGGTTTTAATAGTTTATATCGAAAAAGCAAGTACTCCATCTCACTTAAGTAGAAAGGTTAACGTGATACTTGAACTTGAGCGTGTTTTGTCTGTTTTCATTCCATTAAATCATTTAGTGCCAAATTTGTTCAAAGCAACTTCCGGTTACACATTTTGTCAGAAGGGAAAGCAACTGCACATGACATTCTTCACCAGTTATTACCTTTGAGAGGATCCACTTAATATATATATTTTTTTTTTTTTCAGTCAAAGGAAATAGAAGACGAAACGAAAAGAAAAGCTGCAGATGTATATACCTCCTTTCACTTAGGTCCAAAACCACACTGAGCGAGCATAAATGTTTGTTTCCAAACGAGAGGATTTTTTTTGGCTTTTCTATCCTTTTTTGTGATGCAATCATTCAAAGTACATACACACACAAAAAAAACCCACCAGGGTGACTGTAACCCCAGCCTGTGCTACAAGGGTACACTACACAATTAGTGCTGTAAATCTGTACCAAATGAGGAGCTGATATCTCTGACAAGTGAGACTACCGGACTGCCACAGTGTGAGGTTTTATCATTTAAAGCAGAAAATATGTAGGTATATCAAGCAAGAATAACAGATACACCCCACTAAGTAGCATTTGATTCTGGTCCACATACCAGACATTAACAGACTCTTTTTATAGCTCTGTAGCTCTCCCCTAAAATATCCCCACCATCGCCATCTTTAACTTCTGCTCCAGTCTGCTATCTTCATACACACTCAACCAGCCGTGGTGCGCTGAATAAATGTCAGCTGTCTGACACATTAGCCTCTATTGCCTTACTTCTCATGGCAGCTGCCTACACGCCGTCTAAACCCGATGTTATTTTTGTGTATTCAGGTCTAGTGGCACCACTTTCATGATCGCAACAGATCATGAAGAAAGGAGCTGGCAGAAAACTCTGAGGCAGACAATAAAGCAGGTGAGGAAAGTTATGGACTTTGCAGCAGGGCTCTATGGTGCCTTCAGGGAGACCATATTTTTCAAGTACCGAGGGCAGGCAGGAAGTGAGCCAAGCAGTGATGCATCATGCTTGTTTGCGGTGGTGTTCAGTGTACAGTGGAGATGGGTTTTTTTGATGGAACACCTCAGAAATAAGGAATAGTGATGCAAAAACATTGATTTTGAATCATTATTCAGAATGCGTACAAGCAGATTGCATGACTGTAGTTCAGTCGTGTTCAGTGTGCTGTCACTAAAGACACAGCGAAGAGAGTTTTTCTTGGTTCTGACTGCAGATGTGCCACGTTTTTCCTGAATCAGAACCAAGAAACCATGGCACATCTGCAGTCAGCTCATAGTTATCGATCACACAGAACAGCCAAACACTCTCCACTCTCCAGGGCTAACACATAGAGACAGACAACCATTCACACTCACAGCCACACCTACGGTCAATTTAGAGTATCAATCAGCCTCGTCCCCTCTTGATGTCTTTGGACTGTGGGAGGAAGCTGGAGTACCAGAGAGAACCCACACAGGAACAGGGAGAACATGGAGACTCCACACTGAAAGATCCTGTGATGGAGCCGGGGCTCGAAGCCGGAACCTTCTTGCTGTGAGGCAACAGTGCTGACCACTGCACCACCGTGCCACCCTAAATGGGGAAACTCAAAACGGCCAAAATTTCTCACTGTTCAATTCTATTAAGAGTGGGGGGTCGCTAGTACTGTAACTTATTTACTGTAGCAAGCAAATCCTTGGTTTGCCATTTGTGCCTGGTCTAGTGGCTATTAGGGGTGGGACAGTTTATCTATACTGCAATATATCGCCATATTTTCTTCTTGTTCTTCCCATACATTATGGATTCACTGATGCCAAATATCAGTATTTTATCAACTGATGTTTCAAACTGATCCATCTGTTGCCGCTTTGGCTTAAAGTTTGTTGTTCTTGCCTATTCATGAGGCTCTAAGTCAACAATCTGCGCTTCAGCAGATATTTTTTCATCTCACTTGTCAAAAACAACATGCATGTAATGCCATCAACTATATAGTTACATATTTATCCGATCATCTCTGCGTCAGCTTTGTTTCTGAGAGCAAAATCTCTGGCTCTACACTGAATCTTGTTCAACAACTAGTTGCTAACATGGTTTGCCGGCAGTTTGATGCTGGACAGATGGTTTCTTCTGGATTTAATGAGCTATTTTACTGAAAACAGCTGCCTGCTCAATGCTGATGACTGCTATAACGGACAACCAAATTTGTGAAATAAAAATAAGGGAAAATAAAGTTCAGTGGAGAAATAATAGGCTGCATAGTTGAGTAACATTTGCAACCAGTCACACATGCAGGCAGTCCTGTGGTTACTTTTAGGACAACTGAATCCTTGTAGCTAACAGGGAGACAGGAGCTCTTGAAATATAAAGCTAAATATGAGCTCCACCAACTGCAATGAAAAATTAATAACAGGCGACAACAGTGTGAGAGCAGCAGTCCCGAGTGTTTCCATCCACACAGACCTGGAAGACAGTGGGAGGAGGAGGAGTGGTCGACCGATCGTGCTTGTGCAGTGGCTGACGCTGATATGATGTGTTTTCATCTTCATATTAAACGACTCACAAAATTCCTGAAACTGAACTGAACTTTCACTCAGGACTAGTGTCCGTTCTTGTCTCTCTGCTTATGTGCCCTCCGTCTGCGAGACAATTTTAAAGAGAAAACAGCCTCGACCGAATGTCCACGAGCAATAATAGATCTTTTCGATACAAAAATAGAGTGAAGCGCTTGTCTGCAGATAGTCAACAGGTATATTTCTAAAAGATAACAATCAATGTGTAAACTTCAATAAATTGAAAATAAACAACAGTTACGCCAAACTGACGTATTTAACAAGACCAATTTGGTGATCGTAGACACAGTGGTAATAAAATCTGCATACTTGATTCTGTAATAAACACCATCATTTAACATGAACTCATTAACAACAACATTAACTCCCCCTAAAGACCATATAGACAACTATTAATTCAGATAAAAATGATCTGAGATAAATCTGGATTATTTGAGAAATTGAAGAACAAATTCACACAGGTTGAAACTAGAAAACACCAAAGCCGCCCGACACAGAGCTTGATAAGAATGGGAACGTCCTCTGCACAGTCAAGGTCTGCTCTGACTGGGTCTGTTGTCTTGTAGACAGACTCGCTCATTGTGTGAGTAGACTGTGTTTTCAAAACACTATCACAGAAAAAATGTCTGCACGCCACCATCACACAGCCACAACAGACAACTGACCTCAACCGCTCGCTGCAAGAAATGATCTTCGATCAACAAATAATGAGCAAAGCACCTGAGACCGGACAGTGTCGCAAACACAACACAATGCTGCCCCAAATCCAGAGATTTACTGGCTCAGAGGTCAGCGCAGCCACAGCCAGGAGATTTGTAATGCTTTTTGCTCAACAATCTTTGTTTGGGCTGAGACATTGTGTGCGCATGTAGGCACAAACACGCACACATTAACTGTCATTTCCTGGAGACTTGAAGCAACCCCTGCTTACCTCAGCCCAACACTGACCAAAGTGACCCGCCGCCTGCACATGTTGTCCAAATTTACCGGTCTTAAGGGTGTTTTGTGTCCCTGAGAGTGTTTCCAGTGGTGTTTGTTTGTCTGTCAGCAGGATTATGGAAAAACTGTTAAGCTGATTTTCACCAAACTTGGTTGAGGAGTGTCGAATGGCCCACAGAAGTGGCAACAGGTTATCATAATATTATTTTCACACTTCAGCGTCCTCTCTGGGCCGACCACATCGTTCTCAGCTTGGTCGTACACGCCATCCCTGTGAAGACCGAGTTGGCGCGGTGAGGCAGCCAATGATGATATTTCACTTTAGAACAGGAAACGGATCTTTTCCAAAACTTCACTGGTTTGTTAAAAGACATGTACCAGCTGATTTAAGTTGTAGCACCACCCAGAGGTTACGGGAAGTAAACCTGATGAAACAAACACACCATTTGCATCCAAATGACACTGTTGTCTTCACGTGATGTACAGCAACATCATGCATAGCAGGAATGTTTTCTCTAGCACCACCTAGTGGATGCAGGAAGAGGTATTTACACCAGAGATGTGAGGGCCAGCTCATCGCTGCTTGCAGCTCTAATTGGAACCCCAGTACATCAGTACTTGGGTGAAAGTTTCTTTCTGGTAATCAATAATCAGCAGTAACAAAGATGATTTTATCTGTGTATTTACAAAACAAAGAGAAAAAAGAATCAAGGCTGGAGAAAAGTTATGAATGAGAATCAGCATTCCTTTTACACAACATTGACTTTAGGGCACAACATGTTAATGTATTTGACTGCTGTTGTTGTTAGAAACTGCAAGCTGTCAGATGTGCAGATGCATATTGAGCCATTCAGTGTGTGTAAGTCTGACTTCTTTAATGTTAATAAATTGGTTATTAATGCTTGTTAGAGCAGTAATAAAGAACAGTTTCAAACTTCCGGTATTATTGGCTTTGTTCATAAATGTTAATAATGTAAATAACCCTTCTTCACTCTGTTCTTGCTACAATAACATAACCAACCCCTACTAGTGTGTGTGTGTGTGTGTGTGTGTGTGTGTGTGTGTGTGTGTGTGTGTGTGTGCGTGTGCGGGTGAACTGAGGGGAGCTGGATGACTGTGGTGCGACTTTTACCAAGCAGCAGGTTGACCAGGACCTCCTGCCCAGCCAGCGTGTTGCTCCTGGTCAAACACACGATCGTGCCAATGATCCACGTGATGCCGTGGCCGGTGAGCGCTAACAGGGTGACCATGGAGCGGCAGCCTCCCCAGGACGACGACGTGTAGGCGCACACCCCCATGCGCTTGGAGAGAGAGATGTCAATGGCGAGCAGGGAGTTCATCGCTATTCCTTTGAAGGAAGGGTTCAGCTGCATGCAGTCTTCCTCCGGCATCTTACCGGGCTCCCTCCTGTCCTTACTGCCGCTGTCGGTAGCTTCTTCACTCTGCTGGCTGGTTTGGTGCTTGACTTGACCGGCTCGCCTGGTGCTTCCGCGGCTGTCGGAGGCGCCGCCGCCGCTGCTGGGGGTGCCGCGGAGGGGCTGATTCAGGGACATGAACTCAGGTCTGCTCAAGACGCTGTTTCTCTCCCGAGCCCTGGACCTCACATTGTAACTGGAGGGCATGTTCGGATAGGGACGACTTTTCCTCAGAGGTTGCAACAACCAATTGTCAAGCTCCGGGAGATAATTACAAGTGGTGCGAGTTTTACAGCGACGGTAAAATGTCCCAGAATAAACCTGAAGCAGCAGCAGCAGCGGTAGTCCTCCCCCCTCCTGTGGCCTTAATAGATATATTTAAACCCCGTGGAATGTGAGATGGCCACACTGTTTGTACCCATGCAGGCAGCCAGTGTGGCTACTGAATACCCTCTGCTTCGGCCAGTCCGCTGAAATCCGATCTACAGGACGGAGACAAAATAACACACGCATCTTGTTTCAAACCAACTGCGTAACTACAGGTTTCTGCTGCATGTGCTGCTGTGCAGAACAGCAGTTCATCCAATAAAGACAATGTGGAAGACATGCTGTTGTCATCTTACCAGAATAGCCTACCTAGCCGCGGAGCTCACTGTAGCTCTCCACGCCGCTCCCATGTCGCCTCGGATGTCCCGGAAGTAAGGACATTTGATGCTGCCAATAAAACAATGCAGGCCAAAGCTGCAAAAAGTTATTAATCAGAACAAATCATCAACAAAGGGCGGAAGGCAAGGCAGCCAAGTCAGCGCAGCATCTGCCCCTTCAGTACGGATTTGACGTAGTTTACGCACAATCCGGATTCCAACTCGACGGTGCGCTCCGATGAAAAGAGGAGTTCTCCAAGGTGCTTAAACAGACACGCCATGCCGTTCTAATTTACAGACGCAAAGTTCTGCGGTGTTTTCAAACAAACTAGCAGCGAATACAAGTAGGTCTTCATTAAATAATGCACACAAGTAAATCAATAAAACACTGCGCATTCCCACAAAAACGGAACACTTCTTCATTTAAAGAGCAGAAACTGACCGTTTTCTATCACATTCATTTAGATTCTGGATTGCAATATATTTCACTTGGTCTTTACATCAATACTGTTGTGTTAAGTTCAGTTGAATAAATTTTTCTTTTATTATTAAATAGGCTATCTGTTCTTTTGACTCATGCAGCAGTGGACCTGGAGAAATTTCTCCAAATGTTCAAAATGAGCCTGACAATAAACCAAGTTCTGATCGGGTTTTATAGACAACAGTCTTTTTTTCCATTGACAACTGATCCTTCACCATCACTGGATGATCGCGTCTGTTCTGAAAGTCCAAATCAAATCAAATCAACCTTGCTGGCATTATTTTTGGCAAGACTTTCACATATTTCGATACAAGATTTAGTGAATGCACTGTTGTTGTTCTATAACCTTTGAACGTTTTAATGAAACACTCGTTAGACCACCGTTTCACATCCCAATCATTACTGAGTGAAGATTGAAGATAATTCTTTTGAAAAAAAAAACCAATTATTTTAATGTTTCAGAACTAAACCTCCCAAGCTCCTTTCCGTCTTACTGCTATATTGTTAGTTTTATTGAAATGTTTTTGTCAATCGATATACAGTAAAGGGTGGTGAGGTGTAAGGCGGTCGAGTGTTGAGTCGTTTCAGGTTTCAGACGCTCTCTCGCGCAGACATTACCGCCCTTTAGTGGGCACATCTATGCAACATCCTGCAGCCTTTACAACTCTGCAGTTGCGCCACAACCAAAGAAGCATCGTGCCTTCATTTCCCAGCATGCCTGCGGCTCGAGGCGGAAGTGTCGTCTCCAAGAGCCTTATAAAGCTGCTTCTCAGGCAGCTGAAATAGACCGAGGCGCTGCGGGGTGAACCTGCTGAGGCTGCGATGGGACGAGACGGGAGAAATGACAGCTTGTGCAGGAATTCCGACTGAACTGCATCCCGGCACAGAGAGAGGCTGCCGCTGTCTGCTCGCTACAACTATGTGACAGCTGGCAAGTGTCCACAGAGCCGATTTCGGGTTGCTTTTGTGTGTGTGTGTGTGTGTGAGTGTGTGTGTGTGTGTGAGAGAGAGAGAGAGTGTGTGTAATGCAAGAATGGATCCGCTGAAATGGGTGCTAAAGTTGACCCGGCGGTGTCCCCTGGATGTCGCGGTGCTCCGTCTCAAACTAGACTGACATGCGGGTGGAAATGCTACCTCTGTGTGTGCGGGACGGTGAAAGCATTTGCAATAATTGTGGACAAATAACGGGAGCGTGCGTGAAGAAGATAACGGAATTACCTCAGACCGAAGAACTGTGTGAGCCGCCGTTCATCCCGAGTTCCTCTGGGATTTCACCCCGCTGCTGTTGAAGACACTGGACACTTTTCTGCGGATTGTTTTATAGGTAGATTTCTGTTTGCATGTTGTTGTTTTCTTTCTTTTTCTTTTTTTCTCGGCCAGCTAAAAATAGACCACAATTCATGCTCTGCACGCATCCTTAATCCGCACGTTGTGTTGACGCAAAAAAGTGTAATTTGATGACATCTTGCAATTACACCTTTTTTTTTTAATTTATTGCGACAAACTGAGGCTTTTTGCGGATTAAACGGACATTAGGCTGCTCTGTGCAATCCGAGATCACGGCCTAGTCCGAAATAACACCAGTTTTGCCACCAGCTGGAGCTTTAGCCATCGGATGATAGTCCACGGATTAATACAAAGAATCTCTCAAAAGAGTTAATGTTCGTGGCTCTCCGTGCAGTTTTGTTATGGAGGCATGTCGTCAGAAGTTGTATTTTATCTAGAAGGCAAAGAGACGCAACTCGACAGCATGCAAACACCTGATCAGGAGAGATGTTCCTGCGCTTGTTTGGCGAAGTTGGCTTTTACGCACCGGGAAGCATGATGCGCTCCACAAACATGAAGATTTTTTAAGCTTGTCTTCTTCTTTTTTTTCCAACGCTTGGATCAAAAGTGCATGGCTCCTTTACGCGACAACTGAATGAACCCAAGTCGAGTGTTTATTTGGATGGGAAAGCGTGATCCAAGTGTGAATTTCTTGCTCTTCCCATGCGTCTTTCTTCTTCTTCAGACCTCTGGACGTTGTGGATTGTGTTGCAATTGAATGCGATGGGCTGTCTCCAGAGTATCAGGTGTAAGCCCAAGAATTTCCGTGACAGTATCATCGTTCTGGAGGTGAACACTTCCATCGACTCCAACCCGACCAGCATTGATGAGTCGTCTAGCGTGGTATTGCGCTACCGGACACCACACTTCCGTGCTTATGCCCGGGTCCTGGTGCCGCCAGTGTCCGGTAAAGAGACGTGGACCATCGGCTGGATTCAAGCATGTAACCACATGGAGTTCTATAACACGTATGGAAACAAAGGGATGTGAGTATGTGGGTGTCTTCTTTAGTCTATGGTCTCCTATTCGGTTTAGAGAGCAGGAACAAAGGATCTATGAACGACGATATCTGATGTTTAATATTTGAAATCAAAACCCTGAAGAACAAATACGCTGGAGCTCTGTGACGCGCTCTCAGTGCAGCAGTTCAGCTCAGTTTGTTAAGAAACTAAATTAAGTCTTTCATAACAAAATATATGTTATAAGGCCTGGCAACGGTGTGAAATACCTTTTTTCTATATGGTTTTTGCAGAATGTTTTAATATGGCGAATTGTGAAATGATTTCTGACTTGTTTGAAGATCAAGATGAAAAGTTGCAGTTGCAACTATCACATTTAGGTTGCTCTTTCATAATTACTCACAAATTGTTTTTATATAAATATATATATATATATATATATCAATATATATCAATATATATATCAGTATTTGAAAAAAAGTCCTCTAAATATTGTGATACATTGTAGTATATTTAAGCTATATTTTATGTATGCCAATTTAAACCTGAACATGCATTTCTGGTTCTTTTTTTTTCGGCAATAGAATGAGAAGAGGCAAGTCAAATGCATTTGGGACATTTTGAACAAAAAATTGACTAAATAACATAATGACAAAGAGAATCAGAGTGAACTATAAAAAGAAAACCCCGCGGTGTAAAGTCATGGGATGACCTGTGAGTTCCTGATTTTGAATCGAAAAATAGAGTAAAAATGACTCTTTCGCTATTACTGAAGTAGTGAAACTCGTCTGCATCAGCAAGCAGCCATCAGTGCGGGAGTGTGCACATTCACATGTGCACGTCAGTTTTAATCTTTCTTTTTAGTATCGCAAAATGAACCTTCCGTTTTCAGGAACAGAAATAAGAAATAGGTGTGCTTTAAAAGCACCCCATCAGCTTCTCATTGTGTTTTTGCAAGTTAAAAACAGGTCAGACCACGAGATAAATCGTATCGATATATCGTGTTGTGGGAAACCACGGGTTGACAGAGCATATTCTATCTGTGGCTGCTTCAGCGAGGACTATGTGACTGCTGTATGTGTAAGATTACAGACACTGTCCCCTCCCTGGCCCGCCCCCACCCCTGAGGAATGGTGACAAAGTCTACTTGCGCTCAACACTCACAGTTTCTGTTCCCAGTAATTCACACAAACTATTCAGCAGAATGAAACGATGGAGCGTTTGATAAGAAACAAAAGTTTTATGATATTTTGTTGAGTTGTTTTCAGTTATTAGTGTTTCAAGTTTGAGGAATAGTCCAAAAACAATGCCCAAAATGTGACTGAAACAAAAACAAAAGCAATACTTCACATTTTGAAGCAGAAAACATAGCACTTAGGACAATAACATTCACTGTAGTTTTGGAAAAATCACCTAAGTTTTCTCCACAAATTGTTTATTAGTGAATTTGTGTTTCAATCTGCTTCAAACTTCAAAAAATGTCTTTTTTAACAGATGTGTGAACTCAGACACAAAAAATAACACCTGTTCTTTATCTTCGTGGAATTGTGACATGACAGTTAGGTTTCAAAGCAAAATGAGTCTTAAAGAGGGCAAACGTGTGCAGTAAACGACACTAAGAGCTAACTTTTTCAAAAATCAGCTCAGAATACGGCGCATAGAGACGAACTGGCGCTGCCGCGATCACCAAACTAGAACAATGATCACCAGCTGGAACTAACATGGATATAACAGATACATACTTCTATATATAGGCTTGTCGGAATGCAGACACCCACTTCTGCAGCAGCATTTTCAGAGATAAAACCCTCTTCATGAAGGGTTTAACTCTGCGTCAACCCCTGTGGGAAAACATGCTTCATATTTCATGAGCGTATGCTCATACGTTAAAGCGCTGCTCATGTATGAGCGGCGTTTCACTCGGCAGAGGTGGAACTTTTGGTGCTTATCAAAGGCACCAACTCCTGATGATCATTGGTTTGAAGTGGAGTGTTAGGATGCAGGCGAGGAGTCGGCCCTCACGGTGGACACTCGTGCTAACTAACTAGTTCTTTGACGGCGCTAAAGCGTCAGCGCACTGTAATTGGACAGAACAGCTGAGGACGGTGATGTGGACGATTTCTCTGATGGAGAAACGCATTCATCGTCTACCCTTCTGCTCTCTATTAGGAGGCTGTAGCCGATTTGTCGGTTTGTAGGGTAGCAGTGTATTAATAAACAGGCAGGCGCACATACCGACACACATACCAGGGTGGGTTTTTGTGATTAGATGAGGCCGTCTGTGTCGCCCCTAAAATCAGACTGCTATTAGCAAATGGAGTATGAATACATCTTTTATGTCATTTGAACATGCAAATCTCATGGAGGATCAAATTCATGTCTTCTCTACATGTCTCATTCCACTCCTCCTCCAAAGGTAGTACCTCTCAGCAGATTTTGAGAACCATTAAGACATACATTGTATTCATGGTATCCCCACATCTTGTCGTTGTCACATAACACACCATTTTCGCCTTAAAAGGTACAACATGTATGCATCAGTCTTTGTTTTAAGTACGAGGAAAATGCTAACATCCTGGGTGAAACTCTTGATGGCCCTGGTCTCGTTACAGTATCTCTGCCAGAGGGCGAGAAGCTCGAGAGAGGCTCCTGCATACTAAAGTGACTCACCATCACTTCTCCAGGACAAAAAAATGGTATTACCAGACAACAGGGACTGGTTTGTTGAGGCCTTCGGGACTGACTGTCAGTCACATCACACACCAGCTCCTCACCATGAAAGCCTGAGTATTGTAAACAATGCAAGGCTTAAAATACGCCGACATGAAATATCATTAGAGGGTTGTGCTGCTGACATGAAACGGTGTCATGTTTGGTTGAAATAAAACAAACATAATCTTAAGGGGTAATCATAATAATAAGTAAAAAAAAAACAAAAACAACAACCTACATAGTCTTAAACTTGAAGTACTGTCGTGAAGTTAATTCTTACACACACACACACACACACACAAACACACAACTCCATCCTCAACCATCACAGCTGCATGCAAATGTTGTGTTCCACCAAAAAGATGTCGGCTCTCACAAATACAGTAAAACATGACCACCTACACACACGCACACACACACACACACGTGTTGAGACTTAAGCTTGTTGTCAGTGACTGATTGCATTACCACCCTATTCCTTTACCTCTGCTCCCATGGAGGTGATCCAATCTTCACCATCTGTGAAAGAAGCTTCATTGTTTTTCGTCTCATTAGCAGAATGTTGATTCTCCAAACTGTTCAACGATGAAATTCAAAGAAACGCGTCTGCAAGGCTGCAGAAACAGGAAATGAGCCGTGTTTCCACATCGCCGTTGCTCAATCATCTCTCAAATTAGTTACATGATTTCACAATGAAGGTGTTTGTAAGAAAATCTTCTCCCTATAATTTGAAAACAGGTTCTTTTTGCTCAATTTGGCTGAAGATTTTGGTTCAAGCGTTCAGAGATTTTTTTTCCTCATCATTAGCAGTATTTCTTTTTCAAATGCACCTCACAGCTTCATAAAATGAACTCCAGTGTGGCCCCTCAGTTACGGCTGGTAACCCCGATTGCAGGCAACATTTATCCTAGCTAACGTCATTTAGCGCTGCTTACACCATCGTTAGTGTTTATGTTCTAAAAACACTGGATAAATTATGTTGAGTAAAACAAACTGCTCGTAATGACTCTGGTTACGTTCACAATTTGATCCATTTTGTCTGCTTATTTATCCACATTCAAGTGAGCCAAAGGCTAAGCAGAGTCGTCGTCCCAGCCACGCCCGACTCCACTGGAACTGCTTGGTCTTTAAAATGATGGATAAATTGTTCAGTTCTTCACAAACCCCGCGATATTACTCGTTTCACTACAGGGATTTGATCCATTCAGTCCCATGACATTCAGGAAATCTTTAAAAGTAGCGGGATTAAATTATGAATCCACACTTACAGTAAATTAGCAGAGGGCTACGTGCAAGTAGTTGTCCTGGCTGTGGCCATCTCCGCTGTTAAGAGTTTCAGCTGTAAAATTGGTGGATAAATTGTGTGAGCGTCATGCAACCCTGGCAGAATTTGATCTATTCTGTTTTATAATGTTTGGGAAGTCTAAGATTAAGTTATTAATCCACACTCAAGTTAGCAGAGAGCGATCCTGATGCAGCAAGCTCTCCTCGTAGATTATGCACAGGACGCCTCCTCCTGGCAGCGTGGCAACGTGGTCACCTCCTCTAGCGCCATCTATTGTGAAGTGAAGGGAAATTAACCTGAAGGTGATGAGCTTAATGAGCATTGTGTCAACTCCTCGGGCAAGACCTTGAATCTAAGGGATGTTTATATGTGAAGATAAGATGCAAGTATCGATCAGGACTTTGTATTGGCAGATATCACATAAAAGTGACTCACATCAGGGTTTAAACCAAAACAAGGTATCTTGACTTTACTATATCTCGTCTTCCTGTACACCAGGATACTGTGAAATGGTGATATTTTCTGAGGCAATTACAAGAAAATCTCATACTGTTGGAAAGTCTCCAGCTCAAAGCCGATGAGTCAGAACGAACAGATCAGGAGGAGACTTCCTCTGAATCTACTAAAAACTGTATCTGATCACAATCTCTGACTCCACCTTCAATAGGACATGAACGGAAACCTGCAGTTCTGTCACCAAAGGTTACTCTGGGTCTTAAAGACCATTTGTGACAAAGCCACATGGTGCAGAAGCAAACAGAAAGCGAGCCATGTCTCTGAAAGGAAGTGCATCATCGCAATGACTAAACCTGGGAGTGTTCAGTGCACCTCGATGTGATTTTGCTTGCTGCACTGCTCTTGATACACATTAAAAAATCATTTCCTTTCACTGTGGCAGCCTCAAAGCATTACACCCAGGATCAAGATCTCTGATAATTCTTTGTTTCTTTGGCAGAAATGATCAGCTGACAATGCTTGTGGATGTGAGGCTGTACAATGTTGGCTGTACAGTTACAAACATGGAAATTTGTGTCTGCTACGCTTGTGCGTGACAAATGGAAGCTCAGAATGACAGTATTTTGAAGTTGCCAGATTTAAGGCCTCTGACATTTGCTGCAAATTTTTTGGAAGCATCAGTTGAGAGGATTAAGTGTTTTTGAGGACAGAAATGTACATATGTGCACACATGCGCACTCAACTATTCACACGCACAAACACACCCCAGCTATTGTCATGCCTGACATGCTAATCTCACCCTTGGGTGAATACATAAATCACAGAAGTGAAGCCAGGCCAAGCAGGCAGTCAGTCATGTGGCTGGCCATCGCACTCTCATCTCCGCTGTTCTGCTGATTCTTGACTTCAGCAAGTGAAAGGTGAGATTTTTTTTTCTGCTGTGAGCAGGAAATCAATAAGCGGACAGAGTCGAGCTTCGAGGTCACTTAAGTCATTGGCACCTGGTGGTTGTGCCGCTATGTTTTATTGGTGTAGTTTTCAACTGCAGTTTGCAAAATTGGTGGAAAACTTCAACTGTGAGTTTGAGTGTTTTTTACTGAGCCATGAATGAACTCACTGAGAAACTGATAATTCAGATTGACTTCAATTTTGGTTTTTAGTTTTGTAAGTTTTTCTTGCTGGCCTTTTTTGTATTCGCAAGACAAAGGAGTTGTGTTCTGTCCATCACAACACATCCATCACAGGATAAGAATTTGTAGTTTGCTCAACTTGTGCGTGTATTCGTTTAATGTGGAATTATGCATTATTACACATCATTATCAGTTTGACTCCCAAAGAAACTGGGTTTTGCTGTTGGCTTTTTTGTAATATTTCAGTGGCACCTGTTTGAGTGGCTGTTCGCAGGATTGCACAAAACCGAACTGGCTGAAGTTCACTAAACTTGGTGGCGGGGTATAGCATGGGCCATGGAAGAACCCTTTAAATTTTGGGGCAGATCTGTTCAATCCAGTGAAAATCTGTATTTTTTTTAAATGGAGTTTGGTTGACTTCAGGTGGTACGCCCTTTCAGAATGCCCTCTAGGTTTCTATTTGTGTCACACTTGAATAAGATAAGATAACCCTTTATTCGTCCCACGGTGGGGAAATTGTCAGAAATCCCAGAAATGATGATCAAACACATCTAATGCCACCAAACATTTAAGGATTACATCTACCAATGAAATTCAATTAATTTTGTGTCCCACTGATAAAGATGAAGAGACAGCTTGTGTGCTTGACTATCTCCCTTCAACTTCCAGGTCGAGTTGGGAGCTTCCTGATCTACGCGACTGCAAGATCCAGGCCATCAGCGACTCTGACGGTGTCAACTACCCTTGGTATGGGAACACTACGGAGACTTGCACTATTGTGGGCCCCACCAAGAAGGACAGCAAGTTCACAGTTAGTATGAATGACAATTTTTAC
This sequence comes from Aulostomus chinensis, assembly GCF_037954235.1. Classification (NCBI taxonomy): domain Eukaryota; kingdom Metazoa; phylum Chordata; class Actinopteri; order Syngnathiformes; family Aulostomidae; genus Aulostomus; species Aulostomus chinensis. The sequence continues at coordinate 8,318,939 of NC_141338.1, forward strand.
CCCAGTGTGACCTGGGGTGTGCCGGTCAGCGACAGCAACGTGCCTCAGCTTAGCAGCATCCACCGCGACCAGAGCTTTACAACCTGGCTGGTGGCCATCAACCAGGCCACCTCAGAGACCCTAGTCCTGCAGACCATCCGCTGGAGGATGCAGCTTCACATAAAAGTGGACCCTGACAAGCCACTGGGTCAAAGGGCAGTTCTTAATGAGCCCGTTGCCCAAGAACAGCCTCAGATCCTGGGCAAGAATGAGCCCATCCCCCCTAATGCCATGGTCAAGCCCAACGCCAATGATGCCCAGGTGCTAATGTGGCGGCCAAAGAACGGTGACCCTGTGGTAGTTATCCCACCCAAATATTGACCTGCTTCTCTGACCAGACTGGCCTTGGATACCTGAGCAGTATCATCTTTTTCTTTTGTACCTGCTATTCACCAGCTATAATTTTATTTTCCTCTTCATTCTTCTCTCACAGAGAGAGAAACAGGATTCGAACTAAACCAGCTCGGAATGCTCTGGGGTTTAAACACACTTTTAAAACTGGAGTGAACAAACTGCAACCATTCTACCTTCAAACTGGGTCGGGTCTCACTGTGCTAAATTAAGTCACTGAACAAAAAAAAGTATGATCTCTTTTGTTTTTAATTTTGTATTTTGGCTGTTTGGGCCAATGTAAAATGGGCTTTCTGAGTGTGGGTTTATTGAAGTATTTACATGTCTGCGCATATGCAACATTCATGGATATGCACCAATTTTTGTGTATGAATAACAGTTGTGTTTTTATTTATAGGCTGGGAGAGAGTGCATTTAATTGTGTTTGTTGTTTTGCATCGAGTGACATAGACTTTAGTACTTTTTTAATAACATGCAAGACATTCAATCCATGCTGCCTTAAGTTTACATCGCTTTCCACTGCAAACCTTTTAGCCTTAAACAAAGTGCAATGCAGTATTTTGTTCATTTATCCCTTCCAAACTGTCAGTGCCCGCATGTGTGGGTTCAGGAAAGGAACACAGGGGGCTCAAAGTCTAGCTTTGACTGTCAGAGTTTGAGAACACCCAAGTATTACTGGAATTTAAGTTTAGTATATTATATTGAATGGTACGTTACATGGAACACTGCCAGAGGCCAAAAAATTACTTCTGCCAAGGTGATGTAACATTATTCAGCTTCCTGAAGACCTCAACCAAACCCAATGTAAAAAAAATGCCATATTTCATTATTTCCACAGATTTGACCCAAAATGGAATGTGATCTTACTTGGCCAATCGTACACCATTCTACCAAGTTTGGTGAAATCAGCTTCACAGTATTTACGTAATCCCGCTAATAATAAGAGAAATGGCACAGATCACATGACCTTGGTGGAGGTAAAATTGGAAATTTCAAAGTTAAAAAAGGGATTAACAGGCTTCATAACGTAGTTTTCTTCAGTCATGAAACAACTGACAATAGAAATTGATGCAATCATTTCTTACAGGTCTTCCAGCTTTTGTTGGTTATTGTCTCTTCATGTTGTGGCGTTGGACTCATCTGAAACGTTCGGGCCACACTTTGCTGCAGGAGGCTGCCGTCACGGCCAGAAAAAAGGCCTTTAACGAACGATGACAGATGAATCATTATAAGCCTCAAAAGGGCTGGACAATTAATCATGTATTAGTGGAGATAGAGATTATGCTTTTTAGCTGCAGCTGGGGCAGGACAACTGATCAGAAACGCACCGAAAATGTCATTTTGTACCTCCCACCAACACCTGCTTATTACGCTAATTCAGTGATTTTCTCTTTAATAGTTCATCACACTTAGAGTTTACAGATCTTGTCGGTGAACTACGGACACAGTATAAAAAAGTGGAGACTTGTACACTCTAATAGATCAAATTACCACCTAGACAGCACATCTCTGGGGAAGACAACCTCAAAACCCGTTGTTTAAAAAACAAAAACTAATTTTCACTGTGTCAAATGGATCTACCTGAAAATTCAATGCATTGACCTTTTCCTTAACCCAGTTTTCATGTAATCCTGCTAACAGACAAAATAAAAAGCAGCAAAACGATACCTCCTTCGCAAAGGTAATAACCGTTCGATTTGAAGTCCTCTCACCCAGCACTACACCGAGGTGTCAACCTTTCCCTACGGGAAACTGCAAATGTGACGTTGAACCCTCCATTTACTGCTGGAACTGAAGGAAACACTGACAGGAAGAGATCTGACAGACCGTACGTCCCAACACATGACAGCCAACAGACTGGCAGCTCGCGGGCACTTCGAGCACCTCTGTCCAAGTCGGCAAGCACCATTTTAACCTGTGAAAGACTCAGAACTGCAGATTTGTTTAATTTCGGGTGTTCAGCAACTTCTGAGAAGGGAACGTTCACTTGAATTGTCTCACAAGTGCAAGCAGTAGCATATATAGACAGTTAAACATGGATGCTTACAAAATGGGGTTCGCAACAGAAGAGATGCTCCACAAAGTTGGAGAAAATCAGCAAACTTGTGGAAAGCACTCAGCACAAGAAGGAATATGTGCAATAAGTCGAGCAGCGGGCACTCCAACGTTGTCCTCACCTGACCTCATTTCATTCACAACGTTCGCTTTTGAGCCGTTGGAACCTTTCGCAACAGCTTTCCTTTTCCCCCGTTTCGCTTCATCTCAGGGCCCCTTTTCACTTCCTTCCCCTCGTTTCATCCATCCTGTCTGGCAGCTGTGTTTGTGTTACTCACAATAAACAATCAATACTTTCCTTAATAAGCTTTCAACTTGCTTGCATTCACGCGCACCTTTCTTTGCCTTCGTTTAACATTCTTTTCAATATTTAATTTTCACATATTACTGCTATTTTATTTTCTTCTTCATCCTCATCCATCTGTGTTCCTCTTCTCTGGTGTTTTCTCTCTCTCACCAAACCCCTTCCCCTCTTCTTTCTCTCCCTTTTTTATCTGTTGTCGAAGCTGAAAAGCACATCAAGAGATGCACGAGTTTGATCCTGACTGCTCGCCTGGCATATAGACGACCCACTTCTCTGCTTTGCCAGTTATAGCTCACTGCAGAAATGTGGGGCTCGAGCAAATGTTAACACATACATGCACACGCACGTACACACACTGGCAAACAGCTCTGGCGAGCTAAATACCAACATTAAATGGGATGATGTCCATTTATGTTCCAAAGGCAAAATGAACGCTCTTTATGCATCTCTCTGGCACGGAAAGCTAAAATACGGGGGGGGGAAGTGCATTTATGTACATTTTAGTCGCTGAGTGTTTTCACTGGGATCCTGTGTCTTACAGCAACAATGATGTTAACATAATCTGCAATTGTATTTCTGAAATCTCAGTAAGCTCCTGGTATTAGCATTTCTTCAGTTTCTACCGAAAGCTCTCGTCTTTTGAAGCAAGACTACGCAACTTCGAGCGCATTAAGTGCAACAGCTGGAAAGCAGCAGAAATGTATGCAGCAGAAGAGGCCGATAACGATTCAGATTCAAAGACGAATTCGACTAAACACAAAAGTAATCTGTAATTAAACGCACTGTGTAGCTACTCGGTACTGCAGACACCGAATCCTAATTACTTTCTCCAGAAAGCAAGCGATCTGGCTGCGCAGTGTGTAAGATGTCAAATATACAACACATATCTGAATTTGCATAATGATGACACAACCTCTACTTCACGTGAACGAAGACCGTACAAGTCAGCTGCGCAAGTCCGTACAGGACGGCTGGCTCTCTTTAGCTTCCAACTGTTAAACTCGCCAGTGCTGATCAAATATTGCCAAGAATTTTTTTTTCAATAAAGATTTTGTTCAGTCAAAAGTGATGTATTGTAGCTTTAAACCTACTTTAGGCTGAAAGGCTTGTGTACTTCAGGATATTCAACCCATCATTCAATAATATGTAATTATGATCGTTGAAATCAAACTGAGTGCCTGAAGGATCTGCAGAGCATCATGCAAAGCCAAATAATGTTCCGCCGAAGCAGAGCTGAAACATCTGATCATGCCATGACTGCATGGCCGCGTTATTATAATTGCATAATAAGCCCATACATGTCTGCATCATGAGGAATGGAGATCGCCTCGACCGAGTCACCAGGGTGGGCTGGTGAAGGAGAAGTAAAGGGCTAGTGGGGGGACTGCAGTCATAATTAGCTGTGCAGTGACACACTTACATGCCCTACATGGACTCAACTGTGCCGAGTCGTGCTACGCAATGCAAGAGTCATGAATGAGGTTTAAGTGAGGCCAAATAGCAAAGGTTGAGGTCACAGGCTCGTATATTCTGCTGGGGGGGACCTGACAGAACTCACCTGACTGTCCTCCTGGTGGTCATGAATGACCTCCTGATGTCTCACATAGACCTACGAGCACTGTGGATCGTCCTCAAGCTTGACTACATGTAATGAAATTAAACCGTGACACGGAGAGTTTGCCGCGTATAATGTGTGTTTATGTGTGTGCGTGTGTGTTAATTCCTGGTGGAGGGATTTAGCCGGGATGAGGAGTTCCACTGATTTGCTTCTGCTGTTGTTGAGTCATGATTCTTACTCTGCCGCACTCTCTCTCACTCTCACACTCCATCACACACACACAAACACAGTGTGCAGGGAAGGTTATGTCCTTGTCATAAAACAGGGACAGAGCTGAGCTTGCCCTCACACACACACACACACACACACACACACACACACACACACCCTGCGGCGAAAGGAGCAGGCCTGGCGTGGTATCTGATTGTCGCTGCATTGTCACATTGGCAGTTTGACCCTCATTTATCAGCCCTGCACGCAGACAGTCTGAACACCAATCTCACACACGCTTCAAAAGCCATATGCACTTGTTTACTAATCAACAGCAAACTATAAAAAGTATTTTTGTGTTCTGAGAGTAAAATGGAGGTCTACGCTTGTCATATATCAGCAGCTTTTTATGACAGATCGTAGGAAAAGGGCACAAATTGTCTCCACTGTGTGTGACTGACTGTGAACATCATGTCCTTCCTTCACTCAGTAGTGCCAAAATTGGACAAAGCCAAAACTATACAGTAGGGCACTCTAAAATTCAAACAAACCTACTGGCCTGTTTTAATTTTTTGATCATTTCAAGCACATTTCTATGTCTGGAGGAATGTCGGTGTAAAATGTAGCCACGTGGAAGATTCATGTGTTTTCTACCAGTAGGGCAGCGATCCTCTCCTAAACCCACGACATGACAGTTCTTCAGAAGGCTGCTACCTTTAGACCCCTGTGTAGAAATTTGACCCCTGTGAGACTTCCCTGAGTCGCCATCTCTATATTTAACCACTTGCTTTCATTTACAGGACTGTTGTATTGAGTCGGTAACCAGAATATTTGTCCGTTTGATCCTGCTTATTTCTGATACTCATGTTTGAATACAACCCGAAATGTAGCACAAGAGACGATACGAGCAACTCATTATGTTAGTCATTTTTGTTTGGTTTGTTTTTTCTGGATTAAAGCAGATTAAAGCAGTCTGATCTCTTGTTCAGCTTTGCTTTTACACCGATACTTGAAAATGGGTCTGCTTTGGTAGATATTGAAAACTGTGAAAATGCACAACATTGGAGCTACACTCCACAAGGGGGACTGTGTACACATAAATATACACACACATACACATACATAAGGGATTTTTAATGACTTCTTAATAAACCATACAAATGTTATATGTTGTCTTTGTGTTTACTCAAGCTAAATTTTCCCACATTGGTGATAAAAACGAAGTGAATCATCACATTTTCATATTGTCCATCTAAATGTGCAGAAAAAAATGGTAGGCCTTTTCTCCCATTTAAAGACCTTTTTGAGTCAATATATTTTCATTTATGTATGCAAGGTTTTTAATCAATAGCCAATTTAGAACAATCTGTTTATGCCGTCTTCCCCTCCGGCAACTGCATGTACAGAATCTGCAAGTTCCATCCATCAATATATCCCGAGTGCTTTTCTCATCGCACTGAATTAATTCAATCTGAATAAATCAAAGAACCAGATCACCTCATAGCAAGAAACTCAGTCATTAGAGCTAAATTGAAACATCTTGAAAGCTTGCTAGTGTGTGCACCCCGAGGCTGCACGTACACACCAGGATGCACCGTTTGCTTCACTGAGTCAAGATATTTCTATAGCATCACAAAAGACGGCGCTGCTCTATTTATATCTCCTCTGGTGGATGGCAGTGATTGAAAGCAACATAAAAGAGACAATAAAGAAAGGACAACAGAGTGAAAGAACAGGATAAAATGTACAGAGATTTAAAAAGAAAAGAGACAAAGGGTGCAGGAGTCGGATGGGGGACATTTACAGTAAATTAAAGAGAAAACTTCGATGTAAAAGTGATGAAAATGAAAGCAAAAGAGTCAAAACTGGTGAAGACCTTCAGGAGCTATCGGACCAACTTGACAGTCTAGAGACTCATCTCAAGTGCCAGAAAAACGTTTGGTTTCACATTCATACATTTGGAATCATAAAAGCTTTGTTCAGATTCGGGATGAACACGTCCCGAGTCTTCAGATCACAAGTGGACAGCCTCACTTCCCTTGTCTTCAAGTAAACAAACACCTTATTTCTGTTTGCAAAGACCAGTTTGCTGTTTCACATCATTATGGATTTTAGAAGAAGAAGAAGAAAAAAAAACAACTTAAAAAAACAACAACCTCAAATCCCCTCAGCCGTATTAACAGACCCAGAGTTCCAGTCGGTACATGTCAGGTTTAAACGTATGGCTCAAATGAAACATATTCCTGTTTCAACTGCATATAAATTATTTTCAAAGGAGATAAAAAAAAAATGTTCAAAGAAGGAGAATTTAATGAAATGGAGCTACATATATAAAATGAAGCCCAATAGGGCAACGCTCTCAAGCAGCACACTTACTAGATGAAACGAATCCAAACACATGCATCTGAACCAAGTCATTGAAATGCAACATGGGCGCACAGATATGTCCAACAGCCCTGAAAGAAAAAGGGATTTTTTTTTTCCCCTCTCAGGAGTTTTCCGAGGATTGCTCTGCCGAGTTCCTGAAATTTCTATTCACCACTCACTGTACAATGTCACCGTATTAAGCACCAAGGTGAGGGCTCAAAATTAATCTCTGGTCTACAGCGTTTGGAGGGAGCTGATATTTTCTCTTTCACTAGCGGCTCAGAGCCACCGCGGATATGAAGGGCTTCTCAGACAAGCTTAAGCCGGGGCCATAATAGTGAGGACAGCAGAGCTGATAAACTATAAAAATAATAGTTTTTAAAAGAGACACAAAGTTTCACATGGATGATGTAAGCTCATGTGCCTGGAAAGCCTCAGCGTGGTTCGTCGCTGGACTCCAGATCTGCAGCCTCTCTTGTCTTTGCTATCCTGGTCACATTCCTGAGCTGCACATTCACGACTCTATTTATACCCTCAGAGTTGTCTGTTACTATGTGTGCATGTAGCCACCTGTCACTAATTAGAATACCAAATAATCAGTGCTTCACTCTGTCTTTGACACCGGTCGTTACTATTAATACTTGGGTGTAACAGCAGCAACAGCCCGCCATCTTTCATCCGAGATCATGCCGGGACTTATTAGTCCGCGAGAAATCTACTCGCTTGGTTATTTTAGATGTGTAAAGTTCCACCTTCACCACGATGAAGATCCGCATGGCTTTGTTGTTTGCAGAGGAATTATTTCATCTTCATTTCATTTTTAGGAACATTTTCATCTTCATAGCGCAGTCAAACCAAATATGATTACGGTCAAATTCAACATTACAAGCGGAGCCAAGAAACTGGAAAAATGTTGTCAAGCAGAGATCAGACGTGGGCTCAACATTCGCTCTTTTATTTTTACTCAGGAGTGCCAAGGTGGAGCTGATAAACACTGGAGTCTTTGGACCCAGGGGTGAATGTGATTGAACCTCTTTCCATTGCAGACAAAACCCAGATGTTGGTGTTTTTTGGAGCCAGTAAAAAAAAAAAGGGTCTGAAGTCTTGTGGGTGTCACTCAAGCTAAAAGGTGTTACCAGTGTCCCTACTGGATTACCTATCTTCACCCCCAGTTAGGAAACTGGGATAAGACGTACCTTCTGAGACATCACGGCGATCGCGTCCTGAAGCTGCACCTGAGCGACTGCTGCTTCCAACTGAAATTTGGCTGCGATTCAAAAGGGACAGTTCAACCAAAAGTGAACGTTCAGTCATTCTCTACTCACTGTCATGTTGATGAAAGGTCATAACATGGTGTCATGGCAGGGAGCAGCAGGCCACAGTAAACAGAGATGCTATAAACATGGTGTCAGTGACGCTTTTCACAACTGCCTGGCATGTCGAGGATTCAGGACATTTGGGTTACTCCCAACAAACAGTGCGGAGGCATTTTTTGGGGTTATATTATGTTTTGTTTTTTAAATTGGTCACCACTTATGGAAATGACTCGGCAGATTACTGACTACCCCTTTTTTCTTTGGACTGAAAATCTTCACCTTCCCTCCCTCAGTACGAGGGTGGCAATAACTGAATTTCCATTTTTGGGTGAACCATCTCTTTAATTAGCATTACACAGATCAAAGCTATACAGAGAAGATAACATCACGATTATTTATACCTTTCACAAACTGATGCTTTGTCATGTTTCTGTTCATATCACCAAATAAATAGCATTTAAAATGCTGGTTTTCTGAATGGAGTTTTGTACTGAGTGTATAGTTTGAGTTTTTCTTCATCAGTGTCTATTAACATGACTCTGCTCTCTTCCTTCCAAATTTTTTCTTCCTCATCTGTATCTTCTGCAGCCCTCAATGATTCTACAGCGATATCTGTTGCGGTCGTCGCCATGATGGTCTGACAGTCAATTTGCATTCAGTGTCAGACTTAGTGAAGTGCAAAAACAAGAGTAGAAGGGAAAAACTTTTTCCCAGTTTAAAGAAGATGACAAAAGTTTAATAAGGAAACAAGCAAACTAAAACACAAAGGTTTGTCCCTTCCAGGCCTCTATAGATGAAACATGTCAGACTCAGTGGAAGGTAACCTACTCTCGAGGAAGATATAAGCAGGAAGCTAATGAGAATACAATTTCTTTTTTATTTTTAGGCGATTTAAAAATGAAATAAAATATAATTAGCAATATTATCGCTCTTTTTTTTACCCTCTAATTACTTCACAGTGCTTCTTTAATATTAGCCATTAAACACTGAACATCCCACGAGCTGGGACAGGGGCACTTAAACACAATATTTAATAGCCATCAGTGTAATTACGGCACGTGTTGTACTGGATCCAACACCTCCCACACTCTGCCAAGGCTTCTGGAATAAACTCCGGAGGGAAAAATCCTGTCCTCACTTAACCTTTGCCCGTCTTGTTCATTATTCATTGCTGCAGTTCGTAATACCTTCACTCATATTAATAAAACACAAGACTTAGTTTTATTTTACAGTAGTGCAGCTTAAAAGAGCGTACAAAAGGGTTAGGGAATTCCGGCGGGACGTCTACAGACAGCCGACTTGAAAGCGGGGTGGAAAAAAAGCAAAACATTTTAGGAATAATTTCAGTCTCGATTACAAGCTTGTTTTACACAGAGAACATTCTGTACACTAGCAGTGTTAGCGTGCTGTTGCACCACTGTCCCAGGTGCTGATATTCAACCTTGCATCATGCTGCTGAGATGTTCTTTTTCTCTCCAAAGCTAACGAAAAACATTTCACGATGATTGATAGCAGTAGGAACAAGGTGTGAAACATTCTCAGATGCCAGTTTTTCGTACACTCATGGGTGTGGACTGGTGTGTTTTGCCATTCCACAGTGCTGTGTGACGTGTAACACCTCCGAAAGTCCACAACACGCTTCGCTGCGTGGAACAAAAAGGCCCCGAATGCTGGCTATATGAAGTGCAAGTCTTAAAAGGGTTCTTATGCAGTAAGTATACGTCTTTATAATTGATTTATAAATCATTCAAGCCATTAATGACTCATTACCTGACGTGTTTTGCGTCGCTATGTTGCTAAGAAACAACAACTACAAACTAATTAATTAATTAGAAAAACGTAGCTGGTCGTTTGAAAGTGCATCTGTGAAAAATGTAAATGTATCAACCTGTAATTTGCCGGCATATCTCGGCGTTATGCCAGAAAATGGTGAATAACAAGAAAAAGGGGCAATTTAGTTGATTTATGTATGTGAAGCAGAACACATCTGCTGAAGACTTTAATATGTATTCAAATGTAAGATGCCAACTGGGAAACGTCCTTGATTCATTATATATCTTCGTTGGGGCACAGGCAGAGATATGAAGTACAAATACTTCATTACTGCAAACAATACAATCTCCTTTCAAACGGTGGATTGGCAAGGATGGACACGGAAGAACAGCAGAGAGGATCAGTTCTGCTCGAGCGAAAGCAACCCGGGTGTTGCCTGAGACTGAAGTTTTAGTTCAACCAGAACAGAAAGAAGAAGAATGTTCACCTGAGTGAGAAATTCAGAGGTGATGCTGGAAAGTCACGCGTTTCTCTGGAACTCTTCAAAAGAAAAGAGCCATTTTTGTGGCCAAGAGAGAGGCCAAAGCAAACTGCACTACATGAATTCTGACTTTTTCAAATTAGTGGTGCAAGAAGCACCACTTGTTTGAAAAGTAGTGGTGCTTCATCACCAGCAGCAGCCCGGTGGTGATAAAGAGTCCGGTAATGAGGACGGAGAGGAAGAACAGGCTCCCAGAGCCAGAAAACATACCAAACCTATCGACTTCATTTTAGTTTCTGCACTTGTTCCCTAGATGTTTTGATTTGAACAACTGGAAAGGAGTGAAAAAACATGAATACATTTGGCACCCTTAAAACAGTCAAGGGGCTAATGGTTTCACAAGAAACGCTGAATTTCACCTAAATTGGTGGAGGGATGTTGCATAAGCCGAGGAGGAAGCCAGTCAGTTTTGAAGGCAGATCCGTTAAACGTGAACGAACCCTGAGTTTGGCTGAGCTGGCTACGGTGGAGGTTTGAGCTCTGAGTCCAAGTGATTTTTACTGCTATAGTTGTGTGTTATTTTCTTAGTTTAGGCCTTTTGGGATTTAACCCTTAAAAAAACACCGTCTCAGCAGACGCTTGTCCCCCGTGACATCTGCGATATCACCCAACAATGATGATCAAGTCCATTAGACGCGACTCTAAGCTCATTCTCTGTAATCCATTCATATGCAAAGTGTGTTGTCTCTCAACTTCTTTTGCAGGAGGGAGGGAGGGGGCTCTGTTTCTGGACACTGCCTTTGCTTGGAAGACTACATACACTTGCATTAAAATTAAGACATTCACCGGAAAGCTCCTTTGAAGTATCAGGATAAGTAATGACACTGAATTGCATAATCCCTGTGAGTGGGTTAAAGAGAGAAGGAGAGAAGAAGAAGGAAGGTAATTAAAGGTCTTGAGGTTGGGAAGGACTTAGTAGCGGGTGGTGAAGAGGCTCAGGGGTTCTACTGTCCCATCATTAAGATAACCGTTTGCATCATTATAATGACACTACCTGCCTGGTACCTGACAGTCTCGTCTGTGCACAGTTACAGAGGCAGTCAGGCCTCGTATGTCTATTAGTGGATTATTGGATTTGGATTATCAATGCAGATAAAATTGCCCATTAGAAAAAATTGTGGATTAAGCTTTTGGGGAAAAAAAACAGACAAAAACATTGTTTAAAATCGCAGAGGAGGCCGTGGCGGGGGAGAAAGCAGCAGCAGGGGAAGCTTGTCGGGGCAGCACCTGGTTGTGAAGCTGACTTCTTATGTAGCGTGATCTTGATGTGTAGGCAAACACACGCTGCCTTCACTGGGACCTGGTGAGCTCATGTTCATGACAACTGCTGTACACCTCACGTGAACTCGAGAGCTTTCAGTAAATTTTCACTCGCCAGGTCATGAATACCTGAGGGAGTACTGATATAGACACTTTACACGGACTCCAGGAAGAGTAGCTGTTGTCCTGGCAACATCTAATTGTGATCCAAATAAATGATAAAACGATAAACGCAGTTCCCACAACCCAATCTGAGGACATCAAAGTGGTAAGTTGGCAGGCTGTATTTGATCATTTGGTAGCTGCCGATGTGCGACGTCAGGGGTCATAAATAATGAAGGCATCCTTAAAATTAGCCCAAGCCTCCACAGCTTCCCTTCATTCAGTCGTGAGGGCTCAGCTCTGGCCCACAGCTTTCGAGGACTCTTTTGGTTCCATCCTATCGCTCTTAGATGGTTATTTTTGACTGAAGGCAAAGAAGTTTAAACTGTACAGCTGCTCAACACCGACAAATCAAGCAAAACTAGCCAACGCAGTGGAGCTACGGAAGGGAAAGTAGTGACATAATTAACCCTTACAAGAAAGTTCTCTGTTTTGTTTTGTTTTTTGCACTTCTATGTAAAAAAAAAACCAACAAAAAACAGATTAAAATCATAATTTAGATTGTGATTGTTTTGACTGATTGTGCACTGAAGATGAGTCTCAAGCTTAGACAGAATCACAGTTGCCATTTTAACTGAAAACCATGATTCCAATGGTGATGGTGTGATTTTCGCAGGGATTATGTTTTAACTATACTGTCGATCTGTGTCGTCTCGTTTCCAACTCCTCATAAAAAGTTAATGCAGGTTTACGCCTGGATAAGATGATTCTCGGTGGATCAGGAGGAGACGAGAATGTTGCCAGAGCAAAAGCAAGGTGTGTTCGAGAGCTGCTAATCATCACCCACTGGTGGTGGTGGGGGGGGAACTATTTTTATCTGGATTCCGTAATGACAGCTGTCATCCTCCCAAGTGTCTGTGAGACTTTCCTGCGTTTTCAATGACTGCAAACATCCACACAGGAAAGAAGTCGTGTTCACCACAGATCCCCTCTGATGCGTTTGTGGTGTAATCATAAAAATAAAAATCTCTCTGCCTTTCACAGAAGCCAGTTGTGGAGTGGGTGCTGAAAATCTCATAAGCTCATCCGCTTTAGCTGAAAGCATTAGAGGCTGTGTAACTGCCTGTGTGCCTCTAATCTCTCAATGTGTCCAACTGTAATTCTTTACCTGAGACATCAAATGTACCTGATGCTAATCGCACAATTCATTATTGAGATGGGGCCTTTGTTTCTCTAGGAGAAAAAATGGCAAGGAAAAAAAGAAATAGGAAACGCTTCAAAAAATACTCCCCAAAAAAGAAACGATACACAAATGTTTTTGATAGGCATCTATTTTGAATAAAGCTGGTGGCTCCGGGATGTTTGGTACTGTTAATATCTTTTTAAGACGCTATGAGAATGTGGATTTTACCGTTGCAGCAGGTGGCAAGAGCAGGTCACGTTATGGCCCCCCGACATTCCCACGATACTTGGGAGAAGTCGATGAAACTCTGCAATCCGTTTGGGGCGAGCAATACAAGATGAGCACCACAGCAACGTGCTCCACAGCCGGGCCACAGGCCAACGCTTTGATACCAGTTACAGATCTCAGCCAGTGTTCTCTCGTACGCCAATTAAAGTCAGAACACAATCAGAGAATTCCTGACTGAAGATGGAGGAAGGAGTTGCATATCAAGGAGGATTATGTACTAATTGGGGAACCAGCTGAACATGTCCGAGCGTAGATGTGCCTCATTAAAGAATGAGGCTCATTATTTATAACTATAAAGGTTTAGAAGTAGGACTGTGTCATATTGTGTCCGTCATAAATATCATGACAAGTCCTCCCCCGGGATGAGATGTTCCCATATTACAGTATCTTCAGATTAGTTGAACGTTCACCGAAAAACATTGTTTCCGCATTTCCGTTTGTTTATTTCGTGGTCACGTTATAAGTTAATGAAGGTTTAAAGTTTAAATTCGGTGTCCGTTTTAGACCAAGTTACGTTCGGACAGGAAAACTGAACTATGATATTTTTTTATATTCCATTTACATCGTCACCACAAACACAAAAGCATGATTTTTTTCTTTAAACCTAACCCCAAAGTCAAAAGAAAAAAACAGTAAAAGTCAGTTAAACAAGTTCAAATCAAATAAAATAGACGAAAGATCAACTAAAAAAGAAAGTAACTCAGCTTCGGTGTATGTGAAGAATCTACTTGTTTGAACACAGTAAATATGATGAGGAAAATTCACAAAGGCCAACCAGATTCACTCTGTTTAGCATAAACAAATATTTATTCGTTTTTCATGTAAACATGTACAACTGGGTGGCTGCTGCAAGGATTTAAAAAATATGTTTGTTTCACTGGAGTTGAAATTGTTTAATTAAACTACATTCTTGCACACTTCTGACATCTGCTCATGACAGATATTTAATTGTTGAATTGGTTGAGAGCACCTTGTCATATAATTCCAAGTCAGAGTGAGAGTGTGACAGCAAGGCTGGCAAGGGTTTGCTGTTGCTTTTACATGTTTCAAACAGATGAACTGAAAACGTCGAGCACATAAGAAAACAAAACAAAACAACAAGAATGTTTTAAAGATAGAAGCGAGGACATGAACATGGCTCAATATCACCACTGTTTCTGAATAAGTTCATAGATTTGATTATAACGACAACCGTCTGTTATTAATCACTACGTGTTTTTTGCAGTTCGCGTTGACACGCTTTGGTAAAAAGCTTCGGGAAAATACTTGACAATGGAGCATGAGATACAAATAAGATAAAACTCAATCTATAACAACTTCCACAAACAGTTGATGGAAAGTAAAAAAAAAAAGAAAAAAGAATTTGCTTATTGATTTTAACAACGTAGTCACGCGACGCTGCTTCCCTTCCCTCCTGTGTGCAGGACGCACCTTTCTGAAATGATTCTGGATCAAACACAAAGCGTTGACGGTCTGAACATCCTCCCTCTCCTAATTTGTTTTCTGCTTGTATCAGTGTCAGTACCACTCTGAACTGCAACCACTTCAAGCTTGAACACGTGTTATATTTTTTCCTCATGAAGCTGAAACCCAGCAAATGAAACACGCACGTGACTTTATTGAGCCCTTCGAGCGAATCGTCCCCTCCTTCTCCTCCCACCGTTAGCTTGATTGCAGACAGTAGCGTAGCTCGTGACGGTTTAATAAAACTAGCTTCTCCAACTGGCAAATGTTTGAGAAGTTGATCTGGAGGAAGAAATAACAGACAGAGCAGAAAGAGTGAAACTACTGAGAAGATTCCAAGCGCTGTAAATTAACATTTATCTCCATTAACCGATATCTCTGAAAGATCAGTTTTGAGGGAAAAAGAGGGTTTTGTCAAAGGATAGGCCGCGGCTAAAGAGTTCCTTTAACTTTTAATGTATCATTTCATTCATTTTTTTAATTTAGTTTTTCTCTTAAATGTCAAGCATGCACACCCACTCTGGCGATCGGAAGCAGTTAATTTGCAGTACTAAAGGACGTTTTTTTTCCCCCCTTCATCGTTTTGTCTGCTTTCAGTTCCAGTTAGCAAAGAAACACAAGAAGGAAAAAAAAAATGAGTGAGGGAGAAATATTATGAACAGCGTGTAAATGTCTCCAATAAGCTAAGCCTCGTGTCCACACAGTTGTGCATACTTCAGAGTGCATTCCACTGGAAAACACCCCGGGGAAGTCTAGCTGGCACGTGACATACAGCAGCGAACAGAGGGAGAAGAGGCAGCAGAGGTAGAGAAAGGGAACCGAGGGATGAGAGGAATAGAAGAGAGGCAGCGGGATGAGTATGAAAGACTAAACGCACGAGGGTCATTAAGCAAGTGCAACCCGAATGTTAAATCATGCACCGGGCACATCAGGGACAGCGGCTCCTCACAAAAATGATGAGCTACACCTGCATCACAGTGCCGCATTGAATTACAGTATTATTGACTTCATCATCTTTTAAATCATTATTTAATGAATTATTTTTCTTTTCTTTTCCCCCAAATAACCCAAAGTGTATTTCTATGCAGTGTAACTGCAGTAAAGCTAAGTGTGCTTTTTTTAATGAATGAAGAGAAAAGATGAGGACGAAGGGATGAATGAGGGGAGCAGTGGTGGTATTGAATTTGAGATGGTCAATGGAGACCAGCGTAGTGGAAGGAAAGACGTGAGCATCAGAGTTCAAACACCACAGGCACAACAGGCTGCTGCCAGAGCCGACAGAGAAATGCGGGTCTGTGCTCAGCAGTTCATCTCGACTGAAAACAGAGAGGACATAGAGTCACCGGCCACTTCATGAGGTACGCCTGCTCCAGCTGCCCTTTGAGGCACATCTCTAAACATGTGGCAGGAACTCAGTGGACTCAGACGAGCTCAAATCAATTTTCTCCCACAACGACCTCTGGGCGTAACAGAGAATGGTTCAGACTGGTTTGAGCTGATGGAAAGGCAACGCCAACACTCGATATATAACCACAGAACGCAGCGGGCATGGATAAGCCCCCCCCCCCCCAAAATTCTATTTGATATTACAGAGGGAAATATTTGAGGATTCTTTGAAGATCAAAAGCTAAGACCAGGAAACTGATGCTCCACGCGGGCAAAGGCTCACCAATATTGGACGATGAAAGAAAAAGACATGTTGCCAGGTCAAATGGGTCACAATTTCTGCTTCAATGTTCAAATAGTCGAGACATAAATATCATTAAACGTGACTCCTTCCTGCCTTGCATTCATAATTAATGCTGTTGGTGCTGTAATGGTGTAGCAGATATTTTTGGGCATATTTTGGGCCAGTTAGTACGAACCGCACACCATTTAAATACAGCAGCAGCCCTGACTATTGCTGAATACTGTCCGTCAGTGACATGATCTTGTGACATCTATATTCAGCACAGTATATCAACATGTCCCAAAGCTCATGTCATCTCTGACTTTGGACATCGTGTCTGTACGGACAGGGCGCCAGTCCAGCTCCCGGTCACCAGATCTAAGTCCACTAGAGCACCTTCAGGATGTGGTGGATCTGGAGATTTGTATCGTGAAGTAGCCGAACACAAGTCTTCTAGCAATCATGGGATTCTAGAGATAGTTTCCAGCACCTTGTTGAATCGGTGCCACTCTGAAGTACCGGCTACGTGAACCTAATAACGTGGCTGGTCAGTGTTATTCACAACTTCGTCCAATGATAACACTTACTGGTTTGAAGACCCAAATGTGTTTCCAGAGAACCCTGCAAATAAACAATAATAATAAAAAAAATATTACTGTTAATCAGAGACATTTTAATTGTCAGCATTGTAAAAGATAGATACATCAAACTTGGCGCAAGTACAGATAGTAGGAATATGACGAACAACAAATCCATGAAATGGAACAGTGAATAAAACAGTGAGAGTCAAAAGCGAAAAAGACAACAGTCACACTATCAAGTGGGTGGAAGTCTGAGCAGCTAAAATATTTGGGTCATGAAGGCGAGCAATCTCAACGACAGGCAGGCATCTTATCTCAAGACTCAGTTACTCCTGTGACGCTAGAATAATTCTTTAAAAAAAACAAACTTTTTTACACATTTTTGACATTTTATTTAACTACCAGTTTATGGATTTTAAGATCAACAAAAAGATCTTTAGAGCATCTTTTAATAATTCTGAGACCAAAAAATTTAAGTTGATGTTTGTCAAATCCAGAGAGGGTGGGGGATAAAAACTGTTCGCAGCACAGCTGGTTTAATCTTCAGAGACAAAAAGAGAGGAGGACTTCTCTGTCATCATTATCAGTCAACTATACTGGACACGCTGAAGGACCTCCTACTGACTCCACAGACTGGTATGCTCTGTCTCGTGCTGTAAGCAAGAGGAGTGACGACAGAAGGGGAGAAAACAAAAGGATAACTGAAGTAGAAGTCTCACCTCCAGTCGATGGCTGCTGTCCAAAGCCTGCGAAGCTGCTGGGCTGACCTTCAAACCGAGAGCCCTGCTGGGCCAGGCTCCCAAACGATGGAGGGTTTTGATTGGCTAGAGAACCAAAGGATGGGGCATTGGGTGGAGAGGCAAAGCTGGAAATGGAAACAAACACAGTGGATGTAATACAAAAACAACAACAACAACAACAACAAAAAAAAGAAAATAAATACAGGTTCATGAAATCAAAAATACACAATAAAATGCAGATGATTTCACACACAAAAAAAATGTCTACTGGAATACCAGCAAGGGTCAGTAGCAGACAAACAGCTTCAATGGTGAAAGTTTTCCCAGCAATGCCGTGTGTCTTTTGCATTTCTTAATTCAGTGCATCTCCTTCACATAGAGTGAGTGAGGTTATGGACTGAGACTTGTGGAATGTTGGCATTCCTCCACAAGAACAATGCAGAGTTAAAAACAATCAGGGTTTCTGCCAGTGTACTGCAGAGAGTGTACTCAGAGATGGTACTGCAGAGAGTGTACTCAGAGATGGTACTGCAGAGAGTGTACTCAGAGATGGTACTGCAGAGAGTGTACTCAGAGATGGTACTGCAGAGAGTGTACTCAGAGATGGTTCTGCAGAGTGTACCCAGTGAGTGTACTCAAGAGATGGTACTGCAGAGAGTATACTCAGAGATGGGACTGCAAAGAGTACCCAGAGAGTGTACTCAGAGATGGTACTGCAAAGAGTACCCAGAGAGTGTACTCAGAGATGGTACTGCAGAGAGCACCCAGAGAGTGTACTCAGAGATGGTACTGGAGAGAGTACCCAGAGAGTGTACTCAGAGATGGTACTGCAGAGAGTACCCAGAGAGTGCACTCAGAGATGGTACTGCAGAGAGTACCCAGAGAGTGTACTCAGAGATGGTACTGCAGAGAGTACCCAGAGAGTGTACTCAGAGATGGTACTGCAGAGAGTACCCAGAGAGTGTACTCAGAGATGGTACTGCAGAGAGTACCCAGAGAGTGTACTCAGAGATGGTACTGCAGAGAGTACCCAGAGAGTGTACTCAGAGATGGTACTGCAGAGAGTACCCAGAGAGTGCACTCAGAGAGTTTGTGAGACAGTGAGCATTTCCTAACATCTCACAGATGCTAAATAGGGGACATGTCAGGTGAATAGGGAGACAACTGGAGAACAGGGATGTTTTAAGCTTCCACCTAGCAACATAAAGTGAAGTACTGTTAAGTTGAAAACTGTCATGGGATGCAGAACCTTGGATGATCAGCATCTGTGTCATAAGCCACCCGGAACCAGAACACCACCAGCACCAGGTGCCACATCAGCAAAGCTCTAACCAACACAACACCGTGCACGCTGCCTACCGTCTGCATGACAAAGACAAAAATGTGTTCGGAGAAGAAAACGCTTCTCTGATGTCCAACAGTGTATTATTAAGAAACTGGTCCATCAAAGTAAACCTAAGTAACCCTCTGATACATTCTGGTGTTGATGAGACTAAATAAGTGAAATAATCACAATGCCATTTCCTGTCTAGAATACACTGAATTTAGCTTCTTTTAATAAACATACGAGCATGGCAGAAGGTGTCAGACGTTATGTGTGTGTTCAGGATACTAAAGGATTGAGAGATGAGGATTTAAGTGGTAATCCCTTCCAGCAGACCATGCCCACTGACCCCCGAGGGAATGAAAAGAGAGAATAAGCAAAACTGAGTGAGAGGGATAGAAAGCAGGCCAGTTTAATCTGCAGGCAACATGATCCCTGGGTGAGATTATTCAGAGGGGAATAATCTAGAACGCTCCATAATTTTGGGCATGTAGCCAAGCTCACAAGTATACAAGCGCACAGTGGAGGCACAAAGGTTTAAATAGCTGGAGAAACCGCTCAAGTGGACAGTGTTGGAAGGAGGCAAAAGATCCCCTTGTCTGTCACCCAAACTGAAATAACTGGAGTAACGTTTTACTGTGCACGAGGGTCAGTGGAGATTTGGCAACACTTCTGTATTACGAGATCATGCTATACTGTCACGTGATGTTGTGATCCTCATGTGGATGGAGGAGGAGACTGACTCTGCCAATACGGAGCCGGAGGAAGCATCCCAACCAACTCAATAAGAAGCTGAAGAACTTCATTAACTCAGAATAAAGAAAAAAAAAGTGATGGAGGATTATTGTAACCATTTTTTTGATGAACATACAGAAAAACAACTGTATACAATGACATATTTGTGACAGAAGACATCAGTCATCCCCACTATGACCTGTAAAGAGGATTCAGTGGTCTACATCGTCATCTCGATTATGTGAAGTGGATCTTGTGTGAATGGCCAACTAAAACACACGAAGGTTGCATGTCACCTCTAGAGGTTGTTACCAGAAAGAAAAATCAATGCCGAAATTGTTGCAGCGCATTTAGTCTGTGAGAGCAACACTAATGTAGAGGTTTATTTCATGTCAAGGGAGTGGGGGTGAGGTCCCATGATGCTTTCTATAGCCAGGTGAAAACACATGTAGGCAAAGCTGTGCATTTGTGATTGGATCACTCAGGACATGTTAATACTAGGTCTGAACCGGTCCGTTCTTAGGTGGCAGACACAGCCACCGGTAGAATAATAAGCTTAAAAAAAAAAAACTCATAAATTTGGAAAAAATAGTAATTGCAAAAACCAGATCAACATTCTTACCCAAATCCTCCCATATTGGCAGCTGCTGTTCCCTCTCCAAACACTTTACCAGCTGACGAGCCCATGGGGGTGCTGAAGGAAGGGCTCGAGCCAAACGTGGCTGTAGAACCAAATGACGGGGGAACACCAAAAGAAGGGGGACTTCCAAACACCGGTGCACTACCGAAACAACCTGCAGAAGGAAGAGTAGATTTGTTTATTTCCCCTGCAGTTTCTAAGCTTATAATTCTTAGGGCTTCTGGAAAGAAAAGACTCGTTATCCTGCTTCATTGGCTGCTTAAGGATGAGGGTAAGAAAAATGTAGTTCAGGACACTGTGTAAATATTACTACACGTTGATTACATGTGTGGGCTAAAATGAAGGGAAACACACACAATTGGAAACAAGCACACAGATGGAAATTATACTTGCGAGAATGATTTTTTTCGTTTACAACAATCTTGAGCAGTGTATCATCATATGCCAGAGGATGATTTCACACAGCTAGTGTTATGCTTAATTGTGTGCAGAACATCATTGTTTTGGAACGGTGCACTGTGGCGGCTAAATGCCAGGATGAATACTTCACACCAACTCAAAGCCTCAGATGTAGGAGTAGCAGGGGTAAAAGGGTATACTGAAATTACAGCCTGGCGACCAGCATGCCCCAGTAAATAATTGATTGAGCTAATGTAACATGATTACATTCCGTGTGTGTAGGCTAGTGATAGGGCACTGGAGAGCTGAGTGGTACCAATATCCAGCTGAAATAGAGGAAGGGGTTGGACGGCTGCTGCCACTAATACTGCTGCTTGTTAAAATATCAAAAAATTCAATCAGAATGAAACTGATTCTGCATATTTAAACTTGCTCTACTCTTCTAAAAAATGTATTTGCATATGAGCCACTCTAAAATTGCTGAACAGTTTAATAGCTTTGGTGTGGGAGCACTTTAGACAGTTTAGACTGTATTAAAGATCTTAATCAGCTAACTTGAAGCTTGTTAAGAAGAAAATCTTGCTCCCAGTATAATAATAATAATTAACAAACGTAACATTAGTTAGGTTTTGTCTCTCCTTGCAGCTGTATTTCTGTATGTCTCCCAAATGACTAAGAAACTGAAAATATTTCGACCACAGTAAAGGATCATTGAGTCCTAAACCACCTACTGGGATGAGAGAAAGAAAAGGAAGAAATCAGTGTTCAGGAAAAAAAAATAAAGCACAAGACAATTTTTCACTCTTTATCGATTGAATTGAGCTCAGACTGTGGAAGCTATGGCATCGCATTGTGGCAATTATGATTATGAGGCGCGCCCTTTTGTGAAATATTGCTTAACTGCAGGGGCTGAGAAATATAGTGAACACATGGGTGGGAATTAATAAAAAGGTTTTCAATCAGAGCACCCCAACTATCACTCAACTTTACACGATCACTGAACCTTCCACAATACAATGCCAGAACTCCTAATCCAGATGCAGTAAAATGTTTCAGAGAATAGCAAATATCACTACATTTATCACACGCTTGCACAGCATTGACGCGCTCTTTAAATTTACCTAACAGCTTTCATTAAATCTGCCTGTCCCTTTTCTTAATTACAGTTAAAATATGAATTTATCCATGCCCCTCAGCTGTAGAAGCCACATCATATGGGAACCAAATCAGGTGTGAAAATATCAACAGTATGAAGTTCATTCCTACGGTTGAGTGCAAAACAGAAGAAATCACGACATTCATAAAATGAATAGGACCATCGTCAACATTTGAGGTTACAGTGACCTTTGCCACCAAAATCTTTTCAGTTCATCCTCAAGTCCTAGAGAACCTATGTGCCAAATTTGAAGAAATGCCCTCAAAGTGCTCCTGAGATATTGTGTTAAATGAGATGGACAAATGAATAACGTGAAAAACAATGTCTCTGGCCCATGGCTGCTGCCTGCAAAGAGAAATAACACACTACATGTTAAAAACTGCACCTGGTTTTGCTGGACTAGAGAAGGAGCCAAAGCCCTGCGATGCAACACTCCCTCCACCAGTGCTAAAGGTCCCACTAGGCTTCTGTTCCCCAAAAGAGGATTGTCCAAAACCAATGGCCTTGGCTCCACTGTTCCCAAACAGACTGTTGGTACCTAAAGGAGACATGTAAAAAATGTAACACTTCAACAACAGTTGCAGATGTTGCCATCTCGGAAATATTCAGCCTACCTGTTTGAGTGGACTGACCAAAACCCCCTGTAGAGGCAGTGGGGCCAAATGGATTCTTGCTTGCAGCTTCTTCACTAGGTTTACCACCGAGACCGCTGAAGAGTCCTCCACCAGTGGATGAACCTGCTGTGTTGGTTGAATTAGAACCAAACAGACTTCCACCTGATGACGGCTGTGACTGCCAGAGAAATATTTGTTGTTAAATGTGTCCCAGAGGTAGTTTGTAATTTCAAGAAAATTAGATTTACAAGGTGTAAACTAAGCAATCAGAGGATGATACCTGTCCAAATACACTCCCAGTGCTAGGTTGTTGGCCAACACAGGAGTGGCAGAGGAGCAGCCAAAACCTGGAGGAGAGGAAAAAGTGAAGAGACACTATTTTTTTACTCTGCACTATAAGATATTATTTTGTCGGTGATGCTACACACATTTTCATCAAATATATTTTGACAGGGGGCACAGTGGTGCAGTGGTCAGCACTGTCACCTCATAGCAAGGGGGTTCCGGGTTTGAGTCCCGGCTCGGGCACGGGATTTTTCTGTGTGGAATCTGCATGTTCTCCCTGTTCCTGTGTGGGTTCTCTCTGGTACTCCAGCTTCCTCCCACAGTCCAAAGACATCAAGAGGGGACGAGGCTGATTGATACTCTAAATTGACCGTAGGTGTGACTGTGAGTGTGAATGGTTGTTTGTCTATATGTTTTGGCCCTGTGATGGACTGGTGACCCATCTAGGGTGAACCCTGAAAGCTGCTGGAATAGGCTCCAGCCCCCCCCCACCCCCCCCCCCCCCAACCCTTAACAGCATAAGCGGAAGGAAATGGACGGTTATATTTTTGATAAGATCTTTCTTACACAGTGATGTGCCACACTGACTGACATTTGCTAATTAAGGTAAGTGGGAATTTAACAAATCTCCTGTTGTGTGCTGCCAGCGCTGCAACAGCCCAAGTGGAAACACCGGGAGTCTGATAACATCTACAGATTAAGCTTTGAAGACATTATTATTCCAGCATGTGCGCGTTTAACTAATTGACAACACTCAAACTTCAATGATCTTTGCAAAACCCTCCCATAGCTATAACAGTGATGCATCACTGATGTTAGGTCTCATCACTTCATGCTAAAGAAATAGAACTTTAATCAAACATAACTTTTTCCTATGTTCTTCCCTGTTCAATCCTGGCCAGACATGTAGCTAAAATGGTGTGACCCTATGCACCCAGCTCACAGCTTTGGGTAGTACAGACACACTCACCTGATGGCTGTCCAAAGCTGAACCCTGCAGATGAAGATGTGGAGGTGTTACTCCAAACAGAGATCCTTGGCTAAATCCAGAGCTCCCAAATACTGGGGTTGTGTTTTGTCCAAACAGCCCTGTGCCTGGGCTGCTGGCTGTGTTGGCACTACTTGTGCCAAAGGAGAAGGAACTTGCATTGGTAGCAGTAGATGCACCAAAAAGACTTCCTCCAGTTGTAGCACTGCCAGAGCTCGCTCCAAATGTTGACTGTCCGAAAGAAAATCCACCTGATGTCCCAGTGTTACTGCCAGACTGGCCAAATCCACTTCCCTGGCCAAAAATTGACTTGCCAAAATCAGTTCAGATGTACTAAACCCAGTTGAGCCAAATCCTGTGGCTGCTGGTGCTGAGGAGGCTTGGGGTGCAGCAGGTTGTCCGAACACAGTGCTAGAAGCAGAAGTTGTTGTAGTTTCCGTAGTTGTAAGGGTGGGAGTGGTGGCTACCGGTGCTACTGTGTTGATAACTGGTGTAACTGCAAGAGTACTGCTTTCTGTAGTTACAGGAGCAGGCTGAGTAAAAATGGAACCTGGCTTGTCAGAACTTGAACCCTGGGTGCTGCTGGGGCTACCTGTGAATCGATAGCTACAGCAGCAGTATCAGATAAAGTGGAATCAGGAACACTGATGGTGGTGGTGGTAGTGGCAGCGGGAGGAAAGGTGTCTGAGATGGCTTCTGTTGTAGGAGCATCACTGACTGGTGCTGAAGATGTTGGTTCAGCTGATGTGGAGACAGAGGAGGGAGGCTCTGGGACAGGGCTGGTTGTAGCCAAAGGAGGTGTTTGTGCTTTCACAGTGTACACAGGTTCTGTGCTGGCTACACTAATTGTAGGCTCACTTGCTCCTAAGTCATCAGGGCTCTCTACAGGAGGATCAGTATTAAGCTCTTTCTCAGGAGGGGGTGTGGGTTCTGAAGCTTGTGGGGGAATTTTTGATTCATCTGATGAGTCTGAAGGTGCCGCAAGGAGGCTACAGAAAGACGTATGTAGGCCTGCTGCTGAGGGGACAGAGAAGGCAAGCTTTGAATTTGTTTCAGGAGGCTTGAATAAACTGCTTGCTACTGTCCCCTTGGACAAATCTGCTCCTGCAGAATCTTCAGCAGACTTCAAATCTGCTCCAAAGCTAAACTGTGCCGGACCCTTGCTTGCGCCACTTTCCACCAACAAAAATGGTGCAGCAGTGGGTTTGGTGGTTGAATCTTAGCATCTTCTCCTTGACCCACACGAATTTCAGAGAAGATGCCAAGAGTTTCTCCACCAGCTGTTTTAGGGGTTGAGGCTGTATCTTAAGAGCAGCAGGGGTTGGTGTGGGTTTGGCTGCTTCTCCTGATGTGCTTGGTGGTAAAGTGGGAGACCCACTAACAAGAGCAGGGGAGGCAGACTTTGGGGTAAGGGAGAAATTCTCCTCTCCAGCCTGACCAAACACCACCTTGCCATTTCCTACAAATAAAAAAAAAAATCATTTATGTCTTCAACTGAACGGACATAAATAAAAGCAGAAAATGATGAGTTCATGTTATTTTGACATTGTCATTTACCTATCTGATACCAAGCTGTTGGATTATATTTACCTTGTGGCATTCCAGCTCCCAGTGTGATTGAAGTAAAACTGAAGCCTGAGGGCCTGCAAAAGCCAAAATGAAACAACAGTTTTTAGCTTCTATAAGCTAACACATTTCCAAGTGAAAGAATTTATATACCAGGGTGGGTTGTCATTTTGAGAGAGATAGCAGTTTTTGGAGAAATGCAGCCAAACACAGAGAAGACGACGACTTTGGTTCTGTTCAGAGTTTGTTCATCTGCAGTGCTGGTAGGCAATGCAATGAATGGTTACACGACATGCATGCCTATATGAAAGAATGTTTTTTTGTACTGTCTGCATATGACAGCATTTGTTTTGAGTCATTTATGTAAGTGCTAATAGACGCTAACATTAGCTGATGCTAGTCTGTATTAGCCAGAGCGTGGGTATATTGATATTTGTTTTTGTTATTGAATGATATTATGCACTAGCCCCACCTAGTGGCCATATGGTATCATTTTAAATTTTGTTCTGTCAGTTTGGGGCAGTAAGCTACTGTAACAAAGTTACTACTGATTTGACTTATTGTTACAGTGATATGGCACCACCTTAACAAGAAGGGGTCTGGATTTTGTTTATGGACTGGATATTCAACATAGACCTTTCATACATCGACCGTCAATGTACAAGCACTCCTAACTTAAGAAAGCTTATTTTATTGAATGTCTTTGTACATTTTATTTTAATTTTGACTCACGTTGAAGAGAAAGAAAAGCCTTTGTTGGTGCTTTGCTCAGCTGAGCTAGCAGGAGCCACAGAAATGTCGGTTTTAGACAGTTGACCTGTAGGGCACAGAAATATCATACAAAATCCATCAAGAGAGTAACAAACCTTTTTTCTGAGAGTCATGAATACTACAGAATAGCTCATATTTTATCGTAACTAAGGTCAAGAGTCATAAGCCACCATCTAGATTTACATTTGCTTCTGGGCAAAAATTTAGAAAATATTCAAGTACTCACCAAACATGAAGCCTGCCTGTGAGTTAGGTGTACTTTCCGTTGATATTTTCTGGATGCCTGGAGATGGATTCTGCAAAGGCAGTTTTAAAAAGGATACCAGGTATAACAGTTTAATTCAGCGAAGCCTCATATCAGAAAAACAGTAAATGTATCTTGCGTGTATGAGATAAAAGTAAGAACAAGAAAAAAACCTGAGTAGGTGTCCTCAGGGGAGAAGGTATATTTGGAATATTTATAGGAATATTTTGGCCATTCTCATTCAATTGAATATGAGCCTGAAGAATAATGATGATTTGAACGATTTCTGTCATCACCCAACTGTAATTTGTAACGTCAGTATGTGAGGACGCTGGGACATTTCTCACCCATGTTAGTTAAAGGTTTGTACCATATCCCAAACTGTCAGCAGTCGGTATTTATGAATATGAAGTGTCTTTTAAGGTGAGAGAAATATAAAATCAATTTGGATGAAAAAAATACATTGCAGAAATCTGCTGCTGCTGCACTGGAGACGTGTAATTGGAAATCTCAAACACTGTGAAAATATTGTCACATTTCTTAAAACATTTGTTCTGTCCATCAAAAAAATGATAGGGTTCTTCAGGATATGTGATTGGGGGGGGGGGGGGGGGGGGGGGACTGTGGGTGCACCCCAAGGTGACCTGCGTCCACTTCTTACAGTTCCCCCTGCCTCCACGCTGTCTATGGAGCTTTCTAGCGAAATGAACTGAACTCTGTCAAACTAATATTTCTCTCTTTTCCCCCCTATTTTATATTTTATATATATATATATATATATATATATATATATATATATATATATATATATATATATATATATATATATATATATATATATATATATATATAAAAAGTACAGTGTTTCTACTGTAGTACTCACTCGTTTTGCCTGGGTGGAGGAAACTGATGCAACAACCTGCTGAATTGCGGCTGGTGGATCTGATACTGATGAGCTAGGAGAGAACAGAACAGTAAAGTATGAACCTTAAGATAAGCATTTGTTTTTCTGCCAACAAAGAAAAAATATGGCATGTGCACATACTACATTTCTGCTCTCAAAAACCTTGTTTCAGTGCAGCTTTAATAAATGAACTTGCTCTCTTTTGGTCTGCCATATT
Organism: Aulostomus chinensis; assembly: GCF_037954235.1. Taxonomy (NCBI): domain Eukaryota; kingdom Metazoa; phylum Chordata; class Actinopteri; order Syngnathiformes; family Aulostomidae; genus Aulostomus; species Aulostomus chinensis. The sequence continues at coordinate 8,346,583 of NC_141338.1, forward strand.
ACATTTTACATTACCATTTTTAACTCATTTACTTGCTGTAAACAAGTTTCTGTCATCTGGAACTGCACATTTAAAATATAACCGCACAAACTGTCATTGAAAAGAAGCCATTTTGGTTTCATTTCCCCCTTACTGGACCAAAAACACATCATACCATGACTTCAAAACCACAGTGCCAACTGAACCGTCAATTTTTTTTGCGCTCCATTACACCCCTGCTTCAAGACAGCCTATAATTCAGGATGTTCCATAACGTGGGTGGAGTTTTACCTGATAATAGATGAAGTCAGCAGGGGAGTTCCTCTGTCCTTGAGCTCCTGAACATTGACCACTTGAGGGACAGTTTTCAAAGTGGATTCCGTCAAGGAAGTGCTGACGACAGCTGCAACCAAAGGAAATTATTCAAACATGAAGATGTGCATTTCCATGTATTAAAAGAGAACAGATCTCACAGATATTATTACAATAATTATGTTTTGATTTTTGTTTTTGGATAGTTGTGACACTGGATTAAGACTATAAATGACATTCTTTGTTTAGACGCCTTCACATTGTTTTGTCTGGTGGTCTGTCTCCACCTGGTGAATTATGGCGGCATAGCAGTTTGATATAAAACAGCTTCCAAGACTCAAAATGTATCACTAAATGAGTAAGTAAGACTACACTGCCATTTAAAAACAAACATTTGTTTCACTTGCAGTAAAATTCTTGAGACAACTGCAAAGTTCTCCTACCATTCTTCTGATTGGCCATCTGCCTGCGGACAGCAGCAGTGGCTGCTGCCTGCTGGGCAGAAATGGTGACAGGTGTGGTCCTCTCAGCGGGCGGAGCTCCATGTTTTACTGTCTTTGTAGCGAGAGCAGTGCTATCAGCACTGCTGAGGTTGATCTTATTGGTTGGAACTGAAATATCATTAAAGTCAGACTGAAACAAAGCATCTCTAGTTTGTGTTTTATCTAAAAAAAACAAAAAATTACTTTCATGACTTCGAATGACAAAGGACATGTTTCCAATGGCTCACTTCAGCTTGGGTGGGGTCGGGTCGGTTTGGCCCCAACACTGTACTAACTGCAACCATTTTGGTCCCTGCTCCGCTGGGGCTCCAAGCGAGCCGAGCGGGGACTAAATTGTGAGCACATAGCGGGACGCTGATTGGATAACTTACCTGCTTACGTCGTCTACTTCGTATTATCTTGGCCACGGCAGAATACTGGTCATCGCATGGTGAAGTCTTTTATACTTTTCTTGGGTGTTCTGTTTCGCTGCTTGAAGCCTTTCCTGTCTGTCATCCCTTATTTTTAGTTAAAGCAAAAACCACTGAATGAACAACAGGCATAATGCTGCCTCCATGTCGTCCAACAATAATGGACGACATGGAGGCTGACCCGAGCCGAAGTGAGCCTGTGGAAACGCGCACTAAGTGACGTGTGAATCACACAAACTCAAAAGTTAGGATTTACTTACCAGGGCTGGCAATGGGGCTCAGTCCGAAGGTGATGCCCTGGACTGACTGGATCTTGGTTAAAGGGGTAGACTGGATTGCTCCAAACCCTGGCTGGATAGAGGGGGTCCTTACCACAGTGGGGTGGCGGGGAATGGACAATGATGGGGGTAAGAGAGCCAAGGAAGGGGGCTCTTGCTGGAGTTCCTCTTCCTCCAGCTCCAAATGAGGCAGGTGAGGTTCCATGGACTGGGACAAGGAGGAGGTGGAGCTCACATCATCCAAGTCTTCATAGTATTTAGGTGAAAGGAAGGCTGAGCGAGACAGGTTGGCTTGAAAAGAAAAGATAAAGAATACCTAGATAAACAACAGAGTATTGCCACGTTATCATTAACAAAATTAAATTTTCAACTTGTGTAGCTGAATGGTGACCCTAAAATACAGCTGCCAATTTTTTTGTCAATTCGCAACATTTGTGAATTACATAAAATACACACGAATCTTGTACATTCCAGATATTTGTAAGAGCAGGAAAAGAATACCTGGTGCCGTTGAGCGGACAGGAGGCATCTGCCGTTTTGACAGGAAGTTACGCAGCTCAGATTGTTTCAACGGGGATATTTTGACAGCTGGAAAAACATTCATAGTTATTATTTGATGAATTTAAGAGATGCACTATCCTTTCTTATTTCTATCAGAAAGATTAATACATTACCTGGAGATGTTGATTTGGTCTTTGGGGGGGTTGCATCCAGTCTGGCTTTCAGGAGTGCATCCCTCAAACTCTCAAGCTCATCTTCCAGACTGTCAAAACAAAGTTGTTATGCATCATAAGCAACTTCTCAAATAGTTATTTGCAGTGTAATACTGATGCACAAAAAATGTCATGTCATTTTACTGGAAAAGTCCCTGCAGAGTTTGAGAGCCTTGTCAAGGCTTTTACACATACACAGGCAATCTTTCTATTACAGACCATGCAAATATTGTCAGCTGCCCTTCTGTATGAAAACAAATAGCCCATTTAACCTACATGTGATTTCTAATCTGAGGTCCCTACCCTAGCCTGCAGTTTCTGCGAACCCCAACATCACTCCATTAATTTTACATTTTCACATTAGTTCCCTCATATTCTTTGTGTGAGCCTACCCTGCCTCTGTTGCTGAAACAGTATTTGGGTTAATGGCTGGCATGGCAGTCTTGTTGTAGAGGCGCAGTGAAGCGAGTTCCTTCACCAGCTGGTCCAGTCTGTTCTTCTGCTGGTTGATGATGTATAGGTTGTTAGCCAACGTAGTGAACAGACCCTCGCGCCCCGGCACGACCATGTGTCTGCAATGATGAGAAATAAGTCACAATAAATGTTTGTAAATAAAAAAGAACCCTAAATATTTTCAGTATCAAATGACTGGGGGATTATTAGTTTTTTGTTTGTGCTTACTTCTGTTTTTTCTTTTTCTCCAAATGTTTTTGCCAGTCCACATCCAAGACATCATTGACATCCTCTACAGCAAACGTGACATACTGATACAGTCTGCGAATCTCCTGAATTACATGAAATGAACACAGAGTTATGAGTATGAAGGCGATTAATTTCAAGGCTTTACTCGAAGCATCCGTTGATTCAAACATTGTTCAAATCACCAATCACCTTGAGCTGTTCCTCACTGCGTGGGTCCAGAGGTTTTTTGTACAGCAGCTGTCTGTAGTTTCTGTCTCTGCTGAGCTCCCTCTGGGCCTTGGCCTCTTCTGCCCCAGCAAAGCCCTCCAGTAAGGTGGTCTTCAATGTGCCAATGTCCCCATGGAGAGACTAATGAGGATACACATGCCAAAATAAGCTTGATTGAGCAAGGAAACACACTTATGACACAAAATGGACCACTTCACAAAGTAAACTGATATAATATTTCTGGCGGAACAAAAAAACTTGTAAGGCCATCCACCGCTTGTATACGCTATACAGCATATCAACAAGGAATACGAATTAACATCATACAGCTTTGATTACTGCAACATTTTGAGCAGCACATTTCACAATATCTGGAATTACCACTTCTTTTGAAATCTGGATTTAAAAGGGAGGAAGAGCCCCAAATAGGCAGCATACTTTCATCTTTCTGATTGTGACTGGAATCAACCCTCAAATCCCACTCTATCAGAGCCCTGTTCACATAAACATGTTGAATTCAAAGCAATAGCCGCTCAGTACAGTTTAATTCAAGCATGGTCTTACCTCTGTAGTTTCCTTGATCTCCAAGGTAAAAACATGAAGGTCCTCTGACTCTTTCCTCAACCCCTTCATCTCTTCATTAGTGCCAACCTTGAAATCGGCTCTTGAGCTCCGTACCTTCAGATCATCTAGCTCCTTCTGGAAGTGGGAAATCTGATGACAAGAAAATAAATATTGAAATGTGAAACCAAAAAAGGACAAATATGCTCTATACGACTCTTAAATGAACACGGACAGAGTGCAAACCACATGGGGCGAGACAGAATTTATTACATTGGAGCAGATCTGTCACCTGAGGAAGTCAGTCAACAGCTGTCACAGGCATCACCAGGGTCGCCTCATTTGCTGTTGAACCCTTCAATTTATGTCACCAATTAAAAGTGACCACCGTCTGATATGACTCACCTCCTCCAGTATGCCAGTCATAATAGGATCAGATTCTTTCTTCTGCTGCAGCTGCTTCTCCACAGCCTTTACACCTATAGCGGCCTACAACAGGAAGCGATGAGACATGATAAAAGTCAGAAAAAGAGATTTGTTTTAAGGGGGGGGGGGCAAAATATGAATTCAAATTATTTTCAGTATTCCTCTGCCAATACAAATTGATTTCAGTTGGGTGTTGTGTTGTTGGATACAACCACAGATCCATACTGCCTCCAAATGGGGTTCTTCACAAGAGGAGTCCATGTTGAGTGCGCCACTCTTGTGATATTTACGAATTTGAAAGTAGAAATTTGCTGAAAGCTCCAGTGTACAAGTCGTAAACACGAGCTACGTTCAGTGTACTAATGGAGGCTGTGAGTGCGTTTACAACAAATGTGTGTTTTCATATATTTCTAGCAAAATGTCAACAAAACCATTATGGACACAAAAAATATGTGTAGAGGAAAAAAAAACAGTAATAAACAGTTCATACCTGTGGGGTTTGGACACGGACTGGGGGGGCAGCAGAAGGTTTTTGGACCACTGTAGTTGGTGTACTTGTTTGAAGTGGATGCACTGGGGCTGTAATAAAATCACAACCTAACTTACGAAGAACTAAAACACTCAATTCTTTGATGAAACAAATGTAAGAGTTACATGTGTGTACAGTCTATCTGGTCATTCTTACTTAAAGTGGCGGCTGGCTTTGTGGCTGTGAACGTAGGTGTGGGCAAACTGCTGGCACTGGAGACAACAGCTTTGGGGAGAGAGGAACTGACGGAGAAAGCCTGTGAGGTTGGTCCAGGGGTCTCGACTGCTGAAAACCTTGGAAAATTTTGTTTTTTTTAAATCTTTGAATTACAGCTGCAACAAAGTCTTATTTTGATTTTTTTGATCAACTGTTCAGTCAATTAAAATATATTGAAGATGCTGGAACCACATACATACATACACACCACATATACACCACATACATACAGTTTGCTATTTTTGTTAGAAATATGTTGAAATAATCAATCAGTAATAAAGACAGCTGCAGAATAGTTTTCATCTTAAATATAGCGATTCATTGTTGTACATTTAAATCAATATACCAACATGCAATAGTTACCTGTTATTTAGATTCAATTTGACTGTTGATACAGAGGCCGTTGCAATGCTCTGTGGTGTAGGAGCAGGAGTTGGGGCTGGCACTGTTGATGGTTTGATGGAAGGGGTACTAAAAGAAAATGCTGAAGGTCCAGAGGGAGCATCAGAGGGAGGTTTAGAGGCAAAGGAGAAGCCTGAAGATCCTGAGCCAAAAGTTGTGGTCACACTGAAGGGGAGAGATGAAGCGGCAGAGGGGGCACAGGTAGATGGCAAAGAGAAGGTGAAGCCTGATGATGACACTGGAGCTCTGGGAGCAATGCTGAAAGAGGCAGCAGCAGAGGAGGCAGCTGGAGCTGGAGGAGCGGCAGGAGCTGCTGAAGTAAGGCCGAGGTTTGGGAACACTGCTGGCATGGATGGAATGGAGGCACCAGATTTGGGTGGTTGGATTACCAAAGAACCTATGAACAGAAAGGAATTTTGTTTTCATGCAATCTCAGCACGACATTACATATACAACAAATTGAATGACTCTGAATGAAAATTGCTGGCAAATTTGTCAGACTCCCATCATAAATCAGAAACAAAATAGTTGTAAAGATGCACAAATAATGTATTCTCGCCCAATGTCAGCGAAGCGGTGTAGAAATGAATGGATGGATGGACAAATAATGTACCTGAAAACCATGTTTTAGATTACGTATCGTCTTGACCTTGACAAAACCTGTTTGCTTCCCATCTTCTCTCATCATTGGTAAACTAAAATTAAACTTTGCGGGTCCTATTCCAAGATGTATGGTGGAATAAGACTCAAGATTATCTGTCACTATTTTTTAGATTAAAAACATAGTATCAATGAAAGTCTTGTTCCTTTATGACATTCAGACAAGCCTCATTCGAAACACATTGGACATTCATGTTTGTTTGACAGGTTCTTCATTTAGCTGGGTGCTTAATGTTTGGTTCAACTCAACCTCATAGACAACTTACAACGATGACACCAAACCACCTATTTAAAATATACCTATCTATAAATCTATGTTTATCAACAGTCTAAAATATCACCTAACCACACCAGACTTTTAATGAAACATCTGTCCTGGTAACTGGTTTTCCTACCTGGCTTGGGCAGTCTCTCGCCCTCCAAGGTGAGGGTGGTTGGGGGTGTGATCAGTTGCTTAACCCCTGGATTGTGGTTGAGCAGAGCAAATGGGCACAGTACTCCTTCTGTGGACAGCATTAGCATAGTGGGTGCTGGAGGCAAGATCTTCTCATCACCTTGACAAAATGGAAAGATACAGACTGAATCAGGCAATTATCCATCCAGACGGAGAAACTGCTAAAGGACTCAAAAATATATGGACTAACAATCTCACAAAAATATAGAAAACAAACCAAACTCTTGTCTGATACACTACGTAAATGGATCTGAAACTCTACAGATCTCTGGTTGAAAGTATAGAGAATTTATTGAAAGATCCTCAATCATGTGAAATAGAGATTGGACTTTTTCGAGGAATATATTCATCACTCCGTGCAGCTCTGTGCTTCAGACTCACAACTGCAACAAGAGTGATGATGTAGGCTGCATTTCCACTACCTGGTACAAGTACAATACATTTGAAAAGGTTGCTTATGCAATGCAATATAAATAAATCTGTCTGCCTCACAGTGTGTTGAACATGCTTGCTTGTTTCTCCACCAGAATCTGGCAACACTGAGCTGAAACCCTCATGTTCTCAGCAAGTTCCAATACAAATATCAGACATTCTGGATCAGCTGTACCAGTACATGTAAGCAGGAGGAAATAAAAAAATCTGATGGGAGGTTAAAAAAAATTGTAAGTGAGAATCGAGAGCAAAATGCAGTGTAAATGCAGCTAGTTTTGTCTGCATTGCACTTTTCATGATGACATAATGCTCTGTCACTTTAATCTAGTAATGGGTGACAGTATGTGAGTACAAAGACAATATGTAGTACTGCAGTCACCTCTCTGACTAAACTCGCCCCCCAGTGGTGCAAGTGATAACAGTGTTCAGTTCAAAAAGACACAGTGTACAGAGACAAGAGTCCCCAGATGCCTCATTTGGTAAACTACTATCCACTGCATTCATCTTAACCCCACCCCCCCCCCCCCCACCTTCCTGCACTTAACACCCACTTTTCTCCATTTTGCAAAATCATGCAGTGCACAGTGCCAAACACAGATACTGTAAACACAATTAAAATATTGCTCTTTGAGTTGCTTATCACTGACTCACAATAGACTCAATAAGTTGATATATTTGCATCTATATATGCTGCTTAAATGATTGACAATATGCAAATATATTCGTAACTTTGTCAGCAAGGAGTCAAACATTTATCTACAACTACTACACAAACACACACACAAACCCATTAAACAATAATTAATGCAAAGTATTGATTAAAGATAAAGTGTCTCTCCATAAACTAGGAGCACAATGCAGGGAACAACAAAAACATCAAAATACAGTATTTAATATTTAGTTTCATTGCAGTTATGAAGCTTAAGTTGGGAAGATAGAGGGTGAAAGAGAAAATGAACAGAAGGGAGAGGCACTCTGTAAACCTCATCAGCATTCTGCAACAGAATTGTCTGGGCTTTGTTGTTTGTTGTGGTCCGCCAGCCTGTCTGAGCCATTTTAATGAGTGCACTTTTTTCTCTACAGACAACTCGTTACACTCCCTTCACTTTCTCTATCAAATGTCTCACCTCAGATAGATTTTGATCACATTACAATCATGTCAAAATGTTGCTCGAATTGCTGAATTTTTTTTTTTTTTAACTTCTTCTCTTGATAGAGAACAAGTTCTTCGAGTGAGCAATGAGATGTGACTAGACAGCATCAGCAGCTCTACGTGAATGTCTGGCAGAGTGGTCCAGTTCAGATAAAACAGTGTGCTGAGACGAAAGCTTATTACTATTCATTACACAAGCTGCCATAGAGCACTGCAGTAAATGCTGTATGAACAAAGACTTGCTGGATTTGAACCTTTTCTGATCTTTAAGGGGTGGGGGGTAAAATGTTTTGTAGCAAAGATAACAGAGGAAATAAATAATACTATCATAAAAATGACTTACATCAGCAAGCCACCCAGCACTCCATGCATTAGAGAACCTTGCATACGCCTATAAACAACTTCAGAGCACTGAATGATTTGTTTGCAGGAATCTAAAAGGTCAACTCAAGAAAAAAGCCACAGCGTCCTTACTTTCAGACTGAGATGGTTCAAAATAATGGCCTAAAACATTTGTTTTAATTAAAAACAGTCTTACAGGGGTGGGTGGTATCGTCAGAGGCAGATGGTGTCCAAACATGCCTGAACTGATTTAATTATACCCACTGTCCACACTGTCTTTCAAATATTTCCCAGAAAACCTTCAGCAAGTCTCATTACTTAAACAAGTCATGACAAAAAGGAAACAAATAAGTACAGTAAAAGTTGCAGCTACTGTAATCTTTTCAAATTTCTGAGTGGGAGAGGATATTGTTGAAAATAAAAAAAGGTAGGCAATAAGTTTATCTTACTTAAATCTGTCACCATATTTATCATTTACTATCATCAGTTATCGTATTCCTATTGGGACCTAGTTTTTATAAATACTGAATTATAAAAAAAACTCAACCAGATAACTAGCCATACGCAATATCTGTGTTTTAAGCTTGTAAAGTGACATTGCTTCACCAGACTGAAGAGCAACAGTCCAACTAATTGAATGTGAATATATTCCAATCTCAATTTAATGATCGAGCAAAAACCTGTGCCTCAAATTCACTTTCAAAAGAAAGCACAAATTGGTTATACCTTGGAGCAAGCCAACTTCTCTGTTTACTGGTCTAGTGGCACACAGAATTTTATTTCATTCCCCCAAGCCTTTATCAAAACAAAAATGGACATGAAGTGCATGTAGACCAGGAATGGACTTTTCTATGAAGTACGAGACTACTTCAAAATGACTGTTACACTTTGAGTAGCCACAATCAGTTCACACTGCAGGAAAAAATGAAATCCTCTTGAGGAAAGAAGATGGTTTTGTAGAGTAGTACGCAGAAAATCACTTACTGATCCTGATCTCCTGCCGGCTGGTGTAGTCAATAGCTAAGCCAAGGGGAAGAGTGTCGTCAACTGTGTCGGACACTGGAAGCTCAGCCCTACTGGCATCCTCCAAGATCCAAAGTTCCCACAACTATAAGGACAACAATTACTTGCAGTCATCACAGTGAAAAAAATCTTTGGATCTTTCTAAATACAAAGAAAACTCACTTGCATTTAAAGTGACCAGTTAATGGCTAAATATTACATTTGGGTTGATTTCCGTTTTTCCTTGCGTGTCTGGTGTATGAGTTGCAACCAGTTTAGTAAATTTATGCAAACTGGCAAATTATAAACTAGCCTGTCAGCAACCTGTGCTAAGTCAAACACACTGCATTCGTAATAAGCAACATGGCAACGTGATTAGCATGAAATGTTTGATTTTAACAGACTGCTGAATCAAATAGAAACATGGTAAACAATCACACAGTATAAAAATGTAGTATCCTGGTCCAGTCTGCTATTTGGATTAGTATCAACCTACTTTGATCATATTTACACTCGCCCAAGCTAATGAAAGATTCAGTTTTTCACTTGAATACATACTTTGTCATCTTGCCTGGCTATGACGCTGACTTCAATAGAAGCTGCTGATGCCGCAAAAAAAAGGTCCCTGGATGGAAAAAAGCAAGGAGAAACACAAAAATTGTACACCATTTTAACATGATGTGCCTTGGGCCGCCTGCAAAATGTAATCACTCTTACCAGTCCTCTATGTGACTCAGGAAATAGTGGTGTTGTCGCTCCGTGCAACTGCCATATACCGTGTCACAGAAGTTCAGATACTTTGTTTCCATCTTCTCGTCCTTTTTCTGCAAAAAAAAAATAAATAAATAAATTGCATGATGTTCCTTTCATCTTAACTGGCCACAATGGATCAAATGACAGTATGTAATTTCAAAAGTATCACTTGTAACGATGAACTTCACATTTGCACCTTATTATCCGACCAGAGAAAGGATCACACTACAGATGCTGACAACAAACATCCACTGTCCAACAGTGATCTGGAATTTTATGATTAATAACTTAGTGAAAGTAATGGCTCGAAAAGCCTCAAATGTCTTCAATGTCACTTGTAAGACGCATCAAAGTTAAATAACATAGCTTTAGGCTACAAACGCAGCAGGAGCCTAAACTACCAGTGAGGACAGAGCCACAACACAGAGGTACATTTGAGTAAACCTTTCAAAGCATCACATCACGTGGAGAGGTAAAATTCTCATGTAAGTGGGCTTTATTTGAAAAACTTGATTTACTGGAGGGATGAAAAACACAGAATCCACTGACTTAGGATTCAGACACATTCAATCTACAGGGCTCTGACATGACTGGTCATGTTCTGCGTAGTTGAGCAGTGCTCAAATTTGCCTAGACTGTTTTTAATATGAAGGAACGGATGGAGTGCTCTTGACAATTGGATGCAGAAAAACCAGCATGCACCACGCGGTCAGACTGCTGCTCTCTGTAGAAAACGAACAATGTCCGCCTCAGTCACCTCGGTTGTGTGATTCACTCTTTCTCTACTTTTAGACAGAGTAGAGGACTAGAGGGGTGCAGTTGTGACTAAGTAAATTAAGTGGAGAATGGATGTAAGGAGTACTCACAGGAAGAGAGATCAAAACTAGCTGTGGTGGGCTCTCCAGGGACCCATCTGCAGCAGCATATACAACCGCAAAAACAAAGGTTTTCAGCCAAAGCACATCCAGGACTGTGAGAGACAACAGGAGAGAAATGCATTAGACTTCCTGAGTTAAACAGAACAAGTAACTGATAAACGCTTCCATTAAATGCACGAATCTGCAGGACAAAAGATGCACAGCTGATAATATTTAATTTGAGATGGGAGCGCCTGTCTTACCTTTGACAGGGTTGTCGGAGGTGTAGAAATGTGGACATGGGATGACTTTCTTTTCCTCTAGTGCCTTTTCAACAAAGAACAAATTATTAAATCATATTGGTAAGAGCTGTGTTGCACCTCTCATGGAGCAATAAAGGTTTTGTTTTCAATCAAGCTGCATTCCGTTCACTTACTGGTGTATACTGGCTAACTGTGGAATTCATTTTCCCTGCAGCAACTTGTTTTCCTTTTGGGCTCCAACAAACTGAATGAAAGAGTACATTCACAACATTTGAGTCACATGATAAAATGGAGAGATGAAGCACATAAAAAGCTCAACAGCAAGTTCTCAGGAAAAGAACATGACAACACACTTAATTTTGCCTAAACCAGATCTATCATCTTGTGTTTCACTCACTGCATGTGATGCCACTTGAAGCAGGCAGGCTGGCCTGCACATTTACACCGTAAGTAACATCCAAAATCATCATGCTGCCATCAGACAGACAGGCAGCCAACATGGACGCCTGAACAGGATTCCACTTCAGGTCCTGAACTAAAGCTCCCAAGGGTACTGTTGGCTGCCAGGATGCAAAAGGTAACTTCTCTGGTCTCGCCTGGAAAGGTTAAAAACAAATGTAAAACATTTTCCTGTTAGAATTTGGCACATATCAGGACACTCAAGCTGAGACATTACAGGCAAACTGGTCAGGAAAAAACCTACAAAACACACATTAAAGTCAGGTGTTTATTTTCACCGCAGTTGTGCTCTGTGGATCTAGACACTCTTGGCAGTGAGCAGGTGAGTTATTTGTATAATCTATTTAAATAACTCTGAAATAAAATCCATTAACAACTTGAACATATACTCTTTTATTGCATCCAAAAACTACAGAATAGGTCGATGACATTTATTTATGTGCAGTAGAAAAAAGGTTGCTCCTGGCCCTGGTCAGAGGTTTTCTGCTTGTTAGAAAACATGTAATCCCTAAAGATTTGATGGAAAAAAGATCTTTTTTTTATGGCTGTGTTTAATACTTCCTGATTAATGGGGGTTTGTGTTTATATTATTTATATTAATAGGTCATAAATATATACTTAAACAGTCCTCAATAAAAACACTGGATGACATTGGCACGAAATTAACAGCATTTTGGACCTGACTTAGTTCAATGCTCAGGTTTCTTTCACTTCTAGAAATATATGCAAATTAAAAAAAACAAAATCCACAAATACATACACATACACACATATATATTTACCAGACGTTTACATACACCCTGCAAAAAGACACAACAAATTTTTTTCTCACTGTTTGAAGCTAAATCAGCTTCAGGTCATTTAGGATTACCAAAATTATTTCTTTGAGCTAAATGTCACAATAATGAGAGAGAGTATACTTCAGAGAATTGGTTATTATTTTCTTCAAGGTCAAAAGTTTACATACATTTCCTTGGTATTTTGGATCATTGCCTTTGAACTGCATGACTTGGGTCAAACGTTTTAGGTATCCTTCCACAAGCTTCTCACAGTACTTTGCTGGAATTCTGGCCCATTCCTCCTGACAGAACTGGTGTGACTGAGTCAGGTTTGTCGGTCGCCTTGCTCACACATGCCTTTGAAAGATCTGCCCACAAATTTTCGATGGAATTCAGATCAGGGCTCTGTGATGGCCACTCCAAAACATTGACTTTGTTGTCTTCGAGCCACTTCTTAACTATTTTGGCAGTATGCTTAGGGTCATTGTCCATTTGGAGGACCCATTTGCGCCCAAGTTTTAACTTCCTGGCTGATGTCCAGATATGCTGTCTTCATATTTCCACATAATGTTCTTTCTTCATGATACCATCTATTTTATGAAGAGCCCCAGTTCCTGCTGCTGCAAAACAGCCCCGCAACATGATGCTGCCACCTCCTTGCTTCACAGCTGGTAGGGTGTTCTCAGGTTTACAAGCTCCCAAATTTAACAGTGCTCATTATTTAGAAGTTGAGGTCTTTGTCTTGGTGTCTTTTTGCAAACTGTAATCTGTCTTTTTTATGTTTCTTCAGGAGGAATGGCTTCCTTCTCACTGAGGAGCCGTTCAGCCCATCTCTGGGACACAGAGCCCATCTCCTTCCTAGGCAGTGTGATAGCTGGACAGTCCCATGATCTTTATACGTGCGTATAAGTGTTTGAACAGATGAGCGTGGCACCTTCAAGCATTTGGAAACTGCACCAAGACTTGTGGAGCTCCACGATTCTCTCCCTGATTTCTTTTGACTTTCCCATGATTTCCAACAAGGAAGCAAAGTGTTTGAGAAAGCTTCAAAAGCCATGACATCATCATCTGGGCTTCCCCTCATTGTTTAAAGACATAGTACTTTTTGTGCATGTAAACGTTTGACCTCAAAGAAAGTAATATAAAATCCTCAAAGAAATTCTCTCTCTCATTATTGTGGCATTGAGCAAAATTAAATAATTTTGGTAATCCTAACTGACCTGAAACAGAAGAGGTTTAGTCTGATTTAACTTCAGACTGTGAAAAAAAGCGTTACGTGTCTTCTTGCACAGTGTATGTAAACTTCTGGTTTCAACTGTGTATGTGTGTGTGTGTGTGTGTGTGTGTGTATATTTATATCTCAAAAGTCAAAAGCTCTGGCATTTCAAGTAAAGTAGTACCTTGTTGATGAAGGTGCGAACATCATAGAAAGTGAGAGACAAACCCGCCTCCTCAGATACACCACATACTGACAAAGTAAGTTCATCAGAACTGAGAGCCAAATGGTGCAGACACAGCTCCACAGTCACCTCCGCCAACGCTGCTGCTCCCTCGACTACAGCAAAGAGGACAAGTTGAGTAAATTAGGAGAGAGACCACGTAACAAATAAAACATACAGTCTTAGTAACAGACATCCCATGACTGAGTAGTAAATTAAAATCAAAACAGAGGCACAGATAATTCCGTACTTATTTCATTGGGGTTGCAGTCAACTTTATCAGCAGCGAGAATGAGTTCTGTGAGATAAACTTTGAATATTCGGTCTTGCCCAACAAAAGTAAGACCAAATTTGTTGGAGACAGTAAGAAGGCTGGATCTTTCTTTTGGTAACGCTGCTGCAGGCTCAAACACTCTTGTTTTCTTCATCTGACGAAACTGGAAATCCTGAAAAAGATAAAAACATGGCGCCCATGGGTTCCGTTTCACTTCAGTCAAGAATATGTAAACTACTAAACAACCACACATTCTTTAATTCTTTAAATGCACTTCATAACATGGATGTGCTCCAACGGAATAATCCGACAAATTATTACATTCCGCACTGCGAAACCTACGATCGAGTACACATTAAATTTCGCTTTCATTACAAGTCACGCTACTTTGGCATCTGTTTACATGCAAATATATTTAAAATATTAGTATTTGATGATGAGATATTTAATAACTGATGTGAAAATTAAATTTCACGCTCTTAACTTATCGCTCAAAAGGACATTGATACATTCACGCCTACTGTTAGCATAAACGGCTAGCTAACGTTTTCATCTTGTAAACGTTACAATTCTAACGAGTTTATCTACGTGTTCACGGTAGCTCAGTGAATATTTTGGTTTCTGTAACTTCTACTGAATCCAAACAGCCACTCAACTGTTCAGTAAGTCACTGTGCTAGCAAACATTAGCTTTTACAAGCTAACTGATTCAGACAAGTTGTGAAAAGCCATGCCTACCTTCATTTCCCTCTCATGAGGGGAGTCCGAGTCGTCACTCATTTTGAGGGACAAAAATTGAGGGTTTAAAACAGAACTGTGTTTTAGATGAAATTCGTACACAAGTGTATTTTTTTCCTAGTATGCCATATTAGACTGCCATGACAGCTACAAACACACCGCGCGATTTCGCAGAAAAAGAAAGACGTTTTGGTTACGTAGGACGTCTAATCGATAGCAGAGCACCCTGATCTCGAGTTCATCCACTTTAATGTTCGTGAAAAGAAAGCCTGGGCCTGGCCCGGACAAAGTGTATCATTCTAGAAGAACATAAATACTTACTTGAAGATAGTTTTGCCACACCACCCTGTTGGGATAGTATCAGTTTAATAAGACTAGGATTTGCAATGAAGCGAAGTTATAGAGTGCTACCCAGTTTTCAACTCAATTAGAAAAGTGTGTGTGGAATAAATCAAATAAAGAATTTCATAGGTGGGCTAGAGGTGATTTTATAAAGTCTTAGATGCAGGGCCTCATCCTAAACAAAGCTTGGAATGAGGCACTCTCGCTCTTCCTGAGATTTTTTTTTGTTTGTTTTTCTATGCCAGCACTATGATTACATTAATTGATTATTTATCCAAGCTAGCCTTGTGTTGCTTTTTTTTACATCACTTCAGAGTACTCCCTATCATTAAGATTTTCTGGACTAGGTCATATTTGAGTTTTTGACTCTTGGAAAATTGAAAAAACAGAACAAAATAATCCCTCAAAACCACCTCTAAACTATATTTTGTATCAAATCATTTACATTCAGACTGATTGGTCTGATATCTTTAGATTTACAGAGCCCCACTTCTGGTCTACATGCTATCTCCAGCTATGTAAAAATATGAAGAATTTTTAAATCTTTGATAGCATTGATATGAAATGATAATTGTGGCTTCATAAAAACATGAATTACTTTCCATCATAAGGTGTGATGGCCATGCTTCTTGAAAATTTCCATTGCTAATTTATGCAAAGTCTGAGGAGAAATATAATGGAGGGAAAGACCAGTGATTCTCCTCTTTGCTTTGTAAGGTGCAAATACCCTGCCAAGTGGATTGATTTCATATCGATCATTTAAGAAACCTCAATTTTTTGGAAATACCACAACTATTTTCATAACTCTAGGGAAACTGTTTGCAAAAACATGGCCACAAATTTGCAACATTTTAGGTTTGCAATTTTGGATAAAACAATACGATGCCATATTTGGAGCGGCCCAGCGGTCTCCGAAGCAGTACACAGAGTGCTACCTCAACAAATTGAGATACACTTTTCCATTTTTGTTATCTCTACACCAGCATTTCTACAATGCAACAAAACTTGCAAACAAGCTTCTTAAAGTTCTCTGAGGTGAAATATTTGAAAAATCTCTTGTGTAATAGGTATCCCAGAGTCAGCAAAGAGACTCAAGAATGAGGATGGCAGTGTATGGTGAAGTAAGGACTTTTATTAGAAAGCAGATTTTTCTGTATTGCATTTAAAGAAATCAGGTACTCTCAGACTACACAACTGAAACTGGTGAAGGCAAATACCATAATGGGAATGAAAGGTAGATTTTGATGCAACATCAAAAGTGGCAACTTGCATTTCTGTTATATATATTATTGATGCTTGAGTCAGAAGGCGCATAAACATTTTAACATTTTCTCAATTGAAACATAAAGCAGTATCAACACTGACATTGTCCCGCCCCAGTTGGCCTGGTCCAAGCCCTGTTGATAGTGAAGAACATTTCCATGATCAAAGTGTAAAGGTCCTCTTGTATCATGTATGGATGCTGTCCATCAAGAGGTCACCAATAAGCCCAGACTTCAGACCGAGTCTGGCCAATGCTTAGCCAGAGCATAAGAGATATTGTCCATGTCAATATGACAGCTCTGTTCACAAAGCACCAAGGTATAAGTCAAATATCAGTCCTTGTTGCAGAGACACACACTTATGACCAAGCAGGCTGGAGTTGACATCGCCGTGCCCCTCCACCGTGGCGAGTAAGCTATCAAAGACCAAAGCAAGCTGGAGAATGACAAAGCAAACAGCAAGAGCACAGCAATTCATGTCAGATCTCCCATAGTGCATCCCTATTCTGATTGTCAGCGCTCTGAACACATGGCTTTAAAAGTTGCGTTTTTCCTCTTTTTCGCCTAATCCTCAATCACTGGTTTTCTGTCTTTTTTTTTTTCCTAAATAGCTATAAAGTGCTGGTATTATGTTCAAGGACAAATACATACACATTCAAACTTTTAGTGCATTTTTTTTCTGAGTCTGCTGAAGTTTTAAATGCACACTCAACCGGGGAGTTAGTCTACATATATTTTTACTCTTATATCACTACTCTGCTGTTGTTATTACAATAGGTTCAACTTTACACAAACATTCAATAAAAGGCCAGGGTGTTTGATAAAAATACAACTCCACCCGCCGCAAGACTCCACAGTCTGTTTGCTAACAGTGACAAAAGTTATTTAGCATAAATACATGGTGCATATAAGATCAGAGGTTTCATTGGGTTAGAGCGAGTGTCTGAATGGCATGCATTTTATGATACAAGCACCTCTTTGCATATAAATGCATTGTTTTCAGCATCAGCTATTCACTGGAAGAAAAACTACCGTGTCCATTCATTGTACAGTAGCAGGGGATGAAAAGAGCATGATTTTTACAAATGAAGCGACAATCTATCAGCAGTGAGGACTTGGTGAGAGGGTCTTTTAAACTGAAAATGTTAATCGATCACTGAAAGGTATTTAAGAAACAGTGGATGTCACATTTAAAAAACTAACACAAGTTTCTGCAAAGGATATTTTGATTTAAAATAAAGTAAAATAACTTTCCAGCCACTATGGCTAAGAGTTAGCCATGACATTCTTTTAAGAATATCTCAATTTATATGGACAACAGAAAAAAAAAGTTAAGACAGACCCCGGGCAGAAGAAAGAGAAGAAATATTGATGCTTTTTGGCTGGAACACAGTCAGACACATTTTTCAGGAAGACAAACAATGACACTCCGGTTGGATCGAGTTCAAATTTGAATACAACACAGGAAATGTGTTTAAATATGTGTTTTGTGAAGCTTATTTTTCCCAAAATAAAGTTCCCAAGCGGAGCCTCTCCAAATGTGATCAAGGCAATAAAGAGGTCTGATTAACACATCATCTAATTTTATGTATTTTTTTTATGTGGTGGTCTGTAAAGCTTCTAATCATCCATCAATTGATACTCTGAAAATACTTGAACCTAAACAGGCTAAAAGAACACTCATGGCAAACATAAAGTACAAATGTTTTTGTCTACAACACCAGCATAATACTGAACAGTGTATCTTAAAGGCCAATTTTAGTAAAACTATAATGTTTATAAAATCAAATACAAATTGGTCATGTTTTCATTTCATTTTGTCTTTGAACACGCTGTTACGGTGCATCTACACCCACACAGTCTAAGGCACTGCTTCACACCCCCTTTACCACAGAGGAACAGATCAACATAACCCCTCCCCCCACATTATTCAACAATTTTTATTTTAATTGTAGTTCACTTCAAATTGATATTTCAGAGGACATGCAAAATTCCGCACAAAAACATTATTTATGCAAATACAAAATAAAGTGCAATACATAGGTGCAACCTTTTTTTTGGGGGGGGGGGGGAATGGTAGGTAGAATGATTTTTCAGATATTTATATGTGAGAGATATGATATTGAAATTTTGATTTCAGAGCAAATTACATAGATGCGAGTAAGAGTTTTAGGAAGGTTGCTCCCATGGTCCAAACTGTAAAATTTTTAAGCTCAAATACAAAAGTGAATAGCTTTTTTTAATAAAGCCACTTAAGGAATTAAAACTGAATGGATTTTAAAATAAGATGAAGAGTGTTTTTGAAATCTTGTACAGGAAATTTCAATCTCTCTCAGAATATATGTCTTTTTAACAGTTTAGGAATTGGTGTATTTAAATCCCCTCACTCAGTTTTCTACTTATTGGGGAAGTGCTCCCTGGTTTTCACCACACTGGAAGACCTATTCACAACAGATTCCAAACCACAAAATCACTAAAGCTTTAGTTAAGAACATTCCCCAGACTCACAGTCCAATTAATATTATATTACGGCCCATTTTCATAAATACAACCAAGGACAAAAAGTGAGTCATAGTGAGAATATCTCAGTATTTAACCCCTTTGCCTAAGCAGTGCTACAGTTTACATTCATCCATCATCTTAACCACTCTGTTATAGCCCTGTTTTCAAAGACAGTTCACCCCCACCCCTCCGACAAAGACACAGTAAACGTCTTTATTACCTAGTGCAATTAGAACCCTGCACTCCTTGTGCAGAACCATCTTAAAGCTTCCCCTCTAAAGAACATGAAAAAAGACTCATAGAACGCAGACGCAGAATAATTTGACCCAACCTTGGAAATGGCACAGCAGTGAAGAATAAACAAGATTATATACACTGCACAAATTGATAGCTCAGACTTGTGCCATCAATTTGTGCGAGAGAAAATGTCTGATTTATTTTCATCTTCCAGCCATTTCATGAATTGCTAAGCTTTCTGAGATGCTGATGGCAGAAAATAATTTTCAGTCACCCACTACTCCTGATTAAATGTGCTTTCAGCGCTGATGGGGGGGGGGGGGGGGACATACAAATGTGTATATTCAAAAATCAATGCATAAAACAACAAAGACACACTGTTTTTAGACTGCAACCATGTGTGTGACAGAGAGCATGAAAACAAATATCAAAAAAAGCAAAAAGTAAAGTACAGATTTAAAGTCCCTGTTTGACTCATTACACCTTTCTCTAAAACACAAAAACAGTCATCGTCAGAACGACCAAATTCGCAAACCCCTAATCAGTCAGGGTGATAGGGAGGAAAATTTCAGTCTGAAGTTCAGTCACACTTTTCCAAACACATTTGTTTCCAACCCTTTAGCCTTTTTTGAGTGCAAATGCAATAAGCCAGCAGAGATGCTCATATAAGTTTTATTCAATAATTTACCCCCCGCCCCCCGCCGACAAGGAAAAACAGGATGGAAGCAGGATTATGTCATCTTGGTGCGAATAAAACTATCACATCAAGGTAAAAGTGATGTTTTTTTCTTCTAACATTCAATGCAGAGAGTGCACTTCCTCTTACTAGTCTCCTCTCCCCACGGTGACGGCACTGTGTCAAACACAGTCACTCCTGGGTCACACCCAGGCCAGTTCTAATGCGTCAGACTGAGGTGACATCCCAGTAAGAAATGAGAAAAAGTTGGGTTTTTTTGTGTGCATTAGTTCCTGTTTTGTTTTGTTGTCTCAATGAGATGCAATTTTGCAGTTGTTTGGGTGTTAAGTTTTTGGGATTCACTGTTTGTACACATGCGTGCAAGCTTGAATGTAGTGCATGTTCTTGCTCATAATTCACTCTGTGTCCCCATGACAGAACAAGGTGGCTTAAAATGAGTTAAAAAGCATTGCAGCATTTTCGGCCGGTGTTCTGTTTTGGTTTTTTTTTTCAATGCACTGATGCAGATATTGAAGGCTAGTATCTTAAGGGGGTGAATATGCACACGTGTGTATCAGTGTGTTATGTATGGGGGGTGTGTGGGGCTGGTCTGGAGCAGACACAGGCATCACACCGACAATCAAATTTAACATGAAATGGGTAAGTGTGCATAAAAAGCAGCTCTGTGTGATTACATTCTTTTGTATTGAGACTTTGCAAGCTTTCACAGAAAAAACCTTTTCGTAAAGATGACATGCTGTTTCGAGACAACAGAAACCTGCCTTTGTAATATTGCTGTGGGTACTGAAATATTGAGTAATACTGTATATACTAGGAAGAGGGTGGAGGAGAGAAGGTTGATGTTCTGAGTGTACTAATGCCATGCCTGTGTCTTTTCTACTTCCACAATCAATAAGTATGCACTAGCACACCTGCGCATGCATGTGTGGCAAATTCTTCGGTAGTACGATCGACGAGCGTAGCTTTTTGAAAATTTCTGTTGAGGAAGCACGGAGGAGAAGGTGGAGTGATGGAGGAGATGTTAGAGTAAGAGAGCAAGCAAGAGAAAAATGCCGTGTTAAACTAATTTCACAATGTGAGAGGCAGTACAAAGGGACATTCACTGTCCATTCACCCTAAGACCTTGTCCAAAACCCTCCACTTCCTGCTCAGGCAGCGTTTCACCACATGTGCCTGCCTCAGCTGCAGGGATCAAAGTCGGCGCCCCCAGTGATCCATCTACACCCTCCAACCCAGCTTCATCCTCATCCTCCTCCTGTTCCTCCTGGGCAACTCCTTCACCTTCGCCTTCAGCTTCTGCTCCAGCTGCAACAGACCCTGGGCTGCCCTCTGTCAGCGCAGTCCTCAGAGGGTCCTTGCGTTCTGGATACAACCTTTGCTCAAGATTCTTGAACTCAGGATCGAAGGGAAGGGGTACTCCTTGTTGAGGGGCGCCCAGTGCTAGACCCAGGCCCACAGCAGCACCCATGCCCATTCCTGCACGGTACACCTCCATACCATCAGGGAGCATGGACTTGATCTTGGGCAGCCATCGCTTGCGGACACGCCTCGCATTTGTGCACATGTCAGCAGCAATCACATTCATTTCACTCTCTTTGAAGTTAGGGTTGAAGTTTTGACAGTAGACTGTAAAAGAGGAAGAACATCAGAGTCAATGGATCAAGCATTTAATTACACAAATGTGTAGTTTCAGACAATAGACTCACGTTTAACAGCGTTGAGGACCCTGCTGTCCAGGGGTTTCCTACTGGGGTCACTAGTAGAGGATCGGATACCTGTCCCACAGCTATTGGCTAAAGTGTTTCTGTAAGGCATCAGAATGAACACCAGGGGGCAGAGTCATCAAAAGGCCCATACAGTACATGAATATGTGAACACACATTACTAACCGCATTGCACAACATGGCCACAGATGGAGTGTGAAAGTTGGTTTGTGACAATAGTGGTAGTGTTGGAGACGTGCACAGAAATTCAGTCCTCCAGTAGATCCTCAAACCCCAACTCAAACTACTCTGCTCAGTTTTGCACATTTTACTACTTACCTATCAAAGAATGTGGCTAACAGACGACGGAGCAAGACTTTATGTTTGATCCCGGCACATAGATGACAGTTCATCAGCTGGCCTCGAGTCATGAACACCTGTGTACCTGTGGGGGGGGGGGGGGGGGGGGGGTATTAATGAAAAATGTTTCTCTTTGAAGAGTCTTTGACGGATCATTTGTTCTTTTTGCTACAGCTGAAATTCAATTCCAAGTTTAACAAAGCTTCAGATGTCAAAAGTGGAATAAGAAATCAGGTGTCAACACGAAGTTGTGGGCCATTAACCGCTGCAATGTATTTGCTTCAGCTTTCTTTTCAAAACCTTCATTTTCACATCCACGTATTATGATCTTCATCTTCCAAGCACACTGTTGAAGTGCAGCATTACATATTTTATCTCATTACATCCCAACTAAGACAAATACATCCATAAAGTAACCTTTTAAGCAAATCCACTAGTAAGTTTATCTGTCTCTAAAGCACACTGGGAAGGATCAAATTTCAAGTCCCTACTTTTTGTCTGAATAAGACATAATGTTAAACTGATTGAAGCTGTTTGTCATGCTCCGTTGTAAAGATGATATGCCTCGAGCAATATCTGGCTGTCAGACCAAAAAGTTCAATATTTGTCTCAACATACCAAAAAATCTTTTTCGTCATGCTCTAACAGCCCTTTAAGTGCCATCTGGCAAACTCCCGGCAGCATGTCATATGCCCTTCCCTCTGGAGCCATGAGAATATGGTTGTCCCCAGGGGTTTGTACAGTTACATCAGGGGTACACAACAAAAAGAAAATAAAAAAATAAACCAGTTTTCTTCTCTTCCTCTGAATGGATCTCACTCCAAACGGCTTAACTAGGCACCAGGTATCAGCCAATCAAAGGCAGAGTACAGATATGAGAGGGTTCTCTAGAGATGCACCCCCAGCATATCCAGTTCCTTCCGGGTCACAAAATAAGGCCCTTTAGCACGTTGCCTAACTTGCTCAAATATGGTTATGTGGTTGAAACAACCTTCTCCACGCCAATGGGAGCAGGTGGACACAGAAGAACAGCTGCAGTCAGCTCAAACTGTAGAAACCATCATATAGTACTGTTTGTGACAGCGCTAGCATTAACGTTAGCTGTGCTAGCCTTGCCACCACTCGTGTCAGTGTTCCTGCAGATGACTAGTGATTGATATTGATATTATGTCTGAACTGATGTACAATATCTGCTTATGAGGTTGAATAATGAGCAAAAACTGTTAAAAACACTATCACACCTTCATATAATTGGATTTCCATAGGTTTGTTATACATACATATATATAGAAGAAGAACAAACCTATAGGTTTGTTCTTCTTCTTTTTGCGGCAGGCATACAAATACTGCACAATATAACTTCAGTTGGCCATCTGTTGAGGATGAGGGGACAGACAGCACAAGCGTGAATGTTTCAGTGGGTTCAGGACTTTAAAACTTTGGAACCCACCATTCTTAAATGACTTCTGTCAACCCTTAAATGCCTGATTGATGAGGCTGTCTGTCTTGGGCCGTCTGAGAAGAAAATCTGCAGCTTTGTTTCATCCCTTGACACCAACACACTCTGGCGATCAACATCCCAACTGTCTCTCCGCTTGAGCTGAGCTAAATATGGCTTAAAGTAGCCTTTTAACATAATTACAGAATTCAACTTATTTTATTTAATTCACACTTGAAAATAATTTGACCAAAACGTATTTATTACATGGCTGAGCACAAATGTATATGAGTTGCAGACTCCAAGGTGATAACCAGAGATTAATCTCTGACAGCAGCCTTATATGGGTCGAGTACAGATGGAAAACCTCTGAATCAAAGAGCTATTAGAGAGATAACTGGGTTGTCTGTTACAATCAAAGGCCTCCTTTCCAATGGTCTGTCTGGATGATCAGGTCTAGAGAAACACTCAGCATTGGACAGTCAAGGCAGCAGTCCTTGAATTTGAAGTGACCTTCATTCGCGGTAAAACGTGTATGTAGGACGTAATGTTTTTGGTGCATGTGTGAGAGTTAGTGGGAGCATTACCTACCAGCTACCAGTTCCAGCTTCTCCCCTGGGTCCCCCTCAGTGTAGAGTTTAGGGTGACAGCGATAACCTATCTGGCTGATGAGGCTTGCGGGCAGTGCCACTAGGTCCCTGCGGATCAGCACACAGTTGCGATTCTCCAAGGCCAAGGGCACCGCTGCCATCTCTGGCTTGTCCTGCACTGATGAAAGCAAGAACAGTAAAGGTTTTAAGTCCAACAATTTAAAAAAAAGGTTTTTGTGTCCATCCATCCATATCTATATACATCTATACGTATCCATCCATTTTCTATACCGCTTATCCGTTTAGGGTCACGGGGGGTGGGGGGGTGGGTGGGGTTAGAGCCTATCCCAGCTGACATGAGATGCATTGTTCACCTTGGACGGGCCGCCAGGCTGTCACAGGGCCATCAGGAGCAATTGGAGGTTCAGTATCTTGCTCAAGGTTACTTAAACATGGTCACCGGGGGAAGTGAGAATCGAACCAGCAACCCTTCAGTTGCTAGACGGTCACTCTACCTCTGAGCTTTGCCGCCCCACAGGTTTTGGTGGTACAAATAAAGAACAGATAAGTGATATTTTCTCTCTTATAATCTACAGAAACAAAGTTTACTATCATCACCTTCTGTGTCTCATATTTTAAGAGAGGCTACAAAATTTAATTAGTACAGCTAGTTGGGGTTATCTCATAAAAATGTTCCAGTAATGTTTTAGAGTATTGCAGAAGAATCTCAGATAAGTAACCATCCTGCATCAGCAATTTGACTTTTGGAGGGGGACAGATCCAAAACAGGGTATTAAATTTGCACGTGACAGTTTCCCATATGCTCCCTGAGTGCACGCACATGCAAACGTGCATACTCGCACACACACACACACACACACACACACAATGAGAAAAGGAAAAAGGAATGCACACTGTACACTGACAAGTGTGATTGAAACCATTTGAACGTGAATACACACTAATTCCCACACACACTTCTCAGACACACACACACACACACACACACACACACACACACACACACACACACACAGAGGACGGACGTGGATGGCTCTCAAATATCGCACAATGTCACCCTGGGGTGCACTGACTGATTGCAGATGGAGTGGATTTCATAAATTCTAGCATTGTAGGGGTAATTCTAACAAACTAACAACCCTGTGTGAGCCTTGTTAGCTGTAGGATGCTACGAATGATGGAAAATGTGCATGTGTTGTCTGTGAGTTTCTCAGTATCCACTGGTTTCCAGTCTGTGTGTGAGTTCACTGAATAAAACAACTTTTCCTTCATGTGAAGACCAGTGGACCAGTGTAGATGCATGGAACAAAAAGCATAAAAAAGTACAGACCAGCTGTCGTAGCTGTGGTAAGGAGTCTGTTGTTGGTCACGATGCACTCCAATCGTAACTCCATAAAGCTATCTTTATGCTGAGAGAAGCCACCACACACACACACACACACACACACACACACACACACACACACACACACACACACACACACACACACACACACACACACACACACACTCTGGAGGCTCATCATTCTGGCTTTTTCAAGATATGCAGGATACATGATTTATGAAAGATTAAATAATGTAACTGGGATGAAATGGATGTGCATGGACAAGGAGCAACTAACTATGTTGCAAAATCCCGACATTTATGGTTTGATCCAGAATTTCTGCAAGTCATGCTGACTTTTACTTTTAGATTGGACTGATATTAAATGAATTTCCTTTATTTGAGTCAAGGACAAAGGAATAAAATCACACATTAAGATCTCACACGACTAGAGTAACAAAATAGAAAGTGATGCATAATTGTCTTAAGAGAATCTGTTTCCCCTGCTTTAACTTTAAGAAATAGTGAACCAGATCTAGAGCCCTTGGAGTGTATACCACATGGTGTACATACAAACGCCCTGAGTAGTGAGTCGCTGGTTAGGTTTCTGGCTGTCTCACACATTTGTTTTTGGGACAGGTGTCAAGTAAACTCAGCTGCAGGCTGAGAAGGACAACATGTGTAGCTCTGCCCTAACGGTATGAATCGGCTCTATCATCTCTCAAAAAGACAAAGCATGAAATTGGTAGCCCTCTGGGTCATACCGCTGATTTCTGAGTGAAACGCTAACACATGGCTGTCAGAGAGGCGGCTAACAGAGGTTAAAGCACAGCTAACAGATGCTCACAGGAAAGTAACAGAGGCTCCAAAAATGCTAACAGAGCGCTAACAGAAGCTAATACACTAAAAAGAGAGCGTAGCGCACAGCTAAACAGGGTTTATGAAAATTAAAAACTGGCTAGGTTGTCATATTTTTAAAAAATTATGTGAGTCACATACTTGAGAGTTTGGCTACGCATGCAGGTGCACTTCAAGCTTAGCCCCAACATGTTCTCCAAACTGCAGCTGAGGCTTGGAGTGACAAGTGAGCTTGGCACTCAAAAGTTTAGGATTAGGGGGAATGAAGGGATAAAACTTTTTTCCTCAAACGACATATTCTCTGAAGCACTGCACTAAAAATGACCAATCTCAAGTAATACTCACTCCCATACGAGTTAGCTGAACGTCCATAAATGTGACTGTAGGCATCCTCTGTGATTCCGTCATAGGGCTCCTCCTCAAACTCCTCATCCTCGTTCTGGTACGATGTGGGACTGTCTGTCGTGGGCAGACTAGATGCTCCAGGACTGGACCTTTCGACTCCTGCTCCTCCTCCTCCTCCTCCACCTGCTCCTCCCCCACTGACCCCTAGAAGGTGGTAAGGAGGCATACCAGGGATGGGGTTCCCTCCGGCCATCGTGTAGAACAGCGAACTGGCTCTTGCCAGCCGACTCCCCAACTCCGCAGCAGACGAAATCTTACTTTGTGTTGAGGTAACTGTCAGGGGTGTTGGGTCAGCCCCCTCTAGTTTGATCTTACGTTGTGGCATGAGTAGGGATGGGGACCAGCCAGGGTTTGCCAGAAGAGCGGCCACCGCTAAACCGTTACCGTTATTACAAGGACTCTGTGGCTCGGATACTGCTTCCTCCATGGACCCTGCTGTTTGCGAGTCACAGTGAGGCGAGTTCGCCTTGAACATTAGGTCCATGCCTCTTTCCACTATATGCTGAATTTGGAGGTAGCCAGCTGTGTACATGACCACCAGTTGCTCACTAGCTGCCATCGTTAGCTTCCCTGTATAGCAGAAAGTGAGGATCTGCTCAAAGCAAGCAGGAGTGACTGAGGAGGGCAACTCAAACTGGGTCTTGGTGGAGGTGCTGAAGAGGTCACGAAAGTAGAGGCTGCTGGCAGCCAAAACGGCCCGGTGGGCTTTGAAAGCCTGACCTGGTTGAAAGAGAAGACAGGGAAGTTGATTAATTCTCAACTGGGAAGTTAAGTAACTGAAATAAAACAACTGATTCTGCACTTACTCACCTTTGACCAGGATGGATACATCGCAGTAGTGTCCCAGCAGGCGCTGCTCATTAAGGGAGCCCAAAACTGTGGCTCCAAAGTTTGGGATCTCCACATGAAGCAGCTGGGACATGATGGATGCAGAAGAAGAGGAAGATATGGCTTCAGCTATTGACTGCAGACACCGCCAGTGAGAGAGGCATCTGTAAAAAAAACAAAACAAAAACAAACCCAGAAGATATAAAGAACTGATTGGATTCTGGATCACAGACATATGACCACAAAGTCAAAAGAAAATACGTGCTGGAAGAAGGTGGGGAGGTCAGAAGGGGAAATTGAGAGAATCTTTAAAGAAGCGAAGAGGAAGAATGAAAAAAAAGAGTTGAGATGAAGGGAGAAAATGAATGCAGTTGAGGGAGAAGTGAGAGGTGTGTGAAAAATAGAGAAATGGATATGCGGAGATAGTGGGTGAGAGAGTTGAGGCAGAAAAAGGAAAGGAGGAGTCAAGTCAGTCCACTAAATACAGCGCTGTGCCTACTGTACATGTGAACAATGTGAAACACCTTAAGGCTATGCTGTTTTACATGGACTGAATCCCAAGAGCCTTGGAATTATTCCATCTGTTGCAATGAGGTGATGACCTGTAAATCAGCTTTGACAACAACTTTTTTTTTCCTCACCAAAGATACTGAATTCAGCCATTTAAAGTTTTAAAAAGATGTGCTGAGTACATTTCTTTGGCACTGTCATACATACATTATATTAACTATAATACTCCCTCTCAGCAACACTCTCAAGGTATTTTTGTACCTTCTTCCCTTCCCTGAACTTTGAATCATTGTTTTTTTTTCTCAACAACCCACACACACACACACACACACACATATATATACACACACCAGTTTCATTATTGAGCAATGCTGCAGAACAGTTTCCAGGAATACAAACTGAAAAAAAAAAATGTCACCGCCTCTCTCTCACACACCCTCTCTCTTTCCCACTTCATGCCCTCCATACAGACAGACATGCACTCTGGCTTACTTACATAAAAGTATGCACGCCTAAACACACACGCACACACATACAGTAGAGTCTGCATAGGGAAATGACTGTGTACTCTGGCACGCAAGCACTCACCTGGGGAAACCAGCACACAACAGTCTCTCTCACATGCACAAACGTCGAAAAATGTCCTCAGACAGTTATCCCAGACCACTTTGACCCATGTCTTCAGGTTAAGACACACCATGGAGACTTGACGCACACAAACACACCAGCAGCAGCAACAGCAGCAGCAGCAGCAGCAGCAGCAGCAGCGAGAGCAGTCAGGACCGGGACTGAAGAGGAGTAGTTTGAGATGGAAGGAGAGCAATCTGATGTACTCCGTCTGGTCGACGCTCTCTTTCACTTAAAGTGTCATTCCTACTCTCACTACTGTCTGACTGACTTCTCTCCGTCTGTCTTCCCCGGCATATCTTCTATCTCTATATCCTCCAACTCTCCCTGCTCACTGTCAGTTCAAGCGCCGTCTCAAAAGCCTCCCTCTGCCTCCCTGTCATTATGTCTGTGTTTCTCTCCCATCTCTCTGTCCTCAAAGGGTTGAATTCAACAAGTGCCAATGTTGAGAGAGAGAGAGAATATGTGAGAGTGAGGGAGAAAGAGAATGGGGAGAGAGAGCAGAACGAATCAATGATGAAAGGAGTGGGAGGCAGTGTGTGTGTGTGTGTGTGTGTGTGTGTGTGTCTGTGTGTGTCTGTGCGCATGTGAGCGCATGTGTCTGTGCGCATGTGTCTGATCAATGCAGTATCTATACGTCGCAGGGAGTGGGAGGGAGAGAAAAACACAGGCTACAGTTACAGACGGAGACAGAGACTGGGCAGAGCTAGAGAGAAGCAAGGGAGGGGGGGGGGGAGTTGAGACAGAGAGAAAGTCATTTGAGGACAGTACGAGTAGAGAAAGACAATTAGGTTGAAGCAACTTCTGCCACATGCCCCTGGACACAGATGCCTATATGGCCGAACAGAGAGAGCAGAATGACTCAGACAAAAGAGAAAAGAGGGAAGTTCAGAGACGCATTAATCAACAGGACGTCAAATAATAAGGACATCTGAAATCACACACAGCCCTGACCAAAAACACATGAAGTTCTCATGTTTTTGGAGAACATGTGACCACGCGCAAATAACGTGGAAATCATGTGAAATTCATGTGTTGTTTTTTTTTCAGTATGGGAAGTGAATAGTCACACAGAGAGGAAGGAGGCCAATACAATAATCCTCTTTTTCTTCTAATTGAACATTAATTTTCAATTAAAAAAAAATCTTTTTAAGGTCTTTTCCTTTTTCTTATGTCTTTGGATGACAATAGTGGTACTCGAATAACCGCCACCCTGCAGTTTTCAAGCTTCTTGATTCAGATTTTAGTATCTCAGTGAAGCCTTGCTGAGAAAGCCGACCTTTGACCTTTTGGATAGAAAAGACCATCATTTAATCAATTAACTCAATACAGTGATAATGGGATGGTGAATTTTTGTAGGCCAACCCAGAAATTAGCAGGACCAAAAGTCAATGGGATTTTTCTTTTTTGACATGTTTTTGCGAATTACCAAAAATAGTGGAAAACAAAAGACTTATGTTGGGGATTCCCTTTGAAGCTCCTCTATTTCCATATAGGGTGTTATCTATGCAGGATGTATGTCTGAGACACAGGTGGTCCTCTTCATGTGGGGTGTTGGATTTTTGTTGTTTCCATATAAGGTGTATGTCTGAGACCAGCACTTGGAGCCTCAGACATAAAACTTAATTCATACATGACCAGTGTGTGTGTGTGTGTGTGTGTGTGTGTGTGTCAATAGAGTCACTTTAGAAGGAAGTTCGTGACAAAATGTGAATATATGATGAGATAAAATACGAATCACTCTAACAACTTACATACTTTGTTCAGAAAAAGAATCTTTACAAATGAACACAACATTTATGGATGTATAAATGCAATCATTAGAAGTACAAAGTTTACGCTGCTAATGTTGCTAACATTGCTTTGAACAAACTGTGGTCTCATTGCGCCACTTGTTAGCAACTGCCATTTTTGAAACTCTCCAAAACTTCTGTATTCTCAGGTGCAGTTTTTAGGGGCGCTAACTGATGCTCATTTACTGAAATTTACTTTTTCTATGCTGTGGGACAAAACGTTAACAAGCTTTTTTATGCATTGACTTTATTTCAAGCTTTTAACTAAACACCCATTCAAAAATCCCACTGACTCAGAGAAGCGAGCTGCATGTTAAAAAAGGCTAACTTATTTCCCTGTTTTTGGGGCTCAGTCCTGTGCCGCGAAATTGGGAATTCAAGAGTTATGGCCCAAAACGTGCTTTGTGAGGTGACAATGACCCTGACCTTTAACCATTAAAATCTAAATCAGCCCATTATTGAGTTCAAGGGAAAGTTTGTGCCAAGTTCAAAAGAATTTCCTCACAGCGCTACTGAGATATCATGTTCACAAGGCCAGAAACGTGCACCGTGAGGTCACAGCGACCTTAACCTTTCACTACCAAAATCTAATCAATGTATCTCTGATCCCATGCAAACATCTGCTTCAAATCTGAAGAAATTCCCTCAAGACTTTTATGAGATTGGGATTGACAGAATTACAGACAACCTAAAATCATAATACCTCTAACCACAAATGACGCCGCCACACAGGCATAAAAATGAGGTTTTACTCTTGAGTAAGTGTTGTGTATTCTCTCTGAATCATGCAAGGACCTCTTTACCAAACACCTACACGCGAGCCGAGAGAAGCACTGTCTCCATGCAAGACTACTTTGTATTTCTACACGAATGGATAAATTAAATGATTAATTTACGTCTCTAGCTTGGCGGTGATACTTGTTCGGGAGACATTTCAGTGTTTTCTGGTGTTACTTTTTTGCCAGGCACACGGAGGGCCTCCTTAAATGTTTCTTGCTATGGATAAGGGAGGACAGGAGCCAGATGTCGCAGCCTGTGTCAGCTAACAGAGTGGAGACGTTCCAGAGAAAAGCATGTGGGAGGATATGAATGCAACATTGCCTTGATAGAGAAGTGAGTGAATTTTTAGATTGTGGACATATTGTATATACTCACACATCTAAATGTAGCTGCTGAGAGTGATACTCTTTCTGACCTCTGTGTGACATTTTAGATAACGTTAAAACATTTTAATAGATGATTTCTCATTTCATTTTTTTCGTTTCACAATCTGTTAATAAAAATAAAAAGCCGATACAGATCATCTTTATTTGAGCATGTCCTGGGTTTTATTGCCAAAGCAACCTCAAGGGGAGAAAGTTGTGCTAACTTCTACTCCTCAGCCACAACGGAAATATGACAGAGAGGATATCAAAAAGCGTTGAACAGAGTGTGAGTCAGACTTTGGTTTCAAAGAGCTTTTCCTTGGCAGTGTGAAATCTGCACGGCACATATAGACTCACATGAGTGAGCACACACAAAAAGCACAGTCGAACGAAGGACACACAAATGCGCAAACACACTAATACAAACAGACACACTCCCCCCTGTTCTTTTACACACACGCCAGCAGCACACAGTCAGGTATTCTCCCTGTGCACACTCAGCAATACACATTCTGTTTGTCTGTCTGTCCCTCTGTGAACCTGCCACACTGCTTGTCTATCTGTCCATCCATCAAGTATCGTGATTATTGTCCTTACATTACCTCTTGCCTCTCCCCGCTCCCTTCCCTCTATCCTTCCCGCCCTGCATAACACGTACCCACTGTCTCTCTGCCAATTAATGCACACAGGGCTGCATTGCAGTGAAGTCAGCGCGTGCCACGGCAGCAAGAACAGTACAGAGTCTACAGACGTGCATGTATGTGCCAGCCGGGCAGAGTGAGAGAGAGTAAGGGAGGAGGGAGGGGGCAGAGGAGAGTGAACGCAGAATATGTTGAGTCAGGCAGACAGAATGGTGGAATGCCACACAGCCCATATAGACACGCCGCCGCATATTGATGGAAATATATGCACGAATGAATATACATTTAAATGAAGACATGCACTCTCTCTCTCACACACACACACACACACACACACACGAATAAAAGCGCACATTTTCATGCACAAACATGAACGTGCTAATTGTTATCTCCTCCCATCTGCATTAAATACAGACTTTGCACATCCCTGATAAAAAAATATAAGGCACGAACTCACTCAACTTGTTTTCCCATCAAGTGATTATACTGTATGTGTGTATGTATGTGTGTGTGTGTGTGTGTGTGTGTGTGTGTGCGCCTCTCCATTGCCTGTGTCCTCATTTCTTACTGTGAACGTTTGCATTTCCATGTCAAAAGTTTCTTGCATACCAAGTTGTGTTTTTATAATCATCATATACCCGACTCTGTGAGTTGAAATATGAGCTCTATGCGCATGCTGTTCCGACTGCTGTTGTCTCCTTTGTCGGAATGTGTTACATCAATTTTAATCAAGGATTCATACCTACGCAAAGTGTTATTCACTGTAGCAGCAGATCCAGGCATATTTGAATAATAAAAAGAATGAGACGATTTGACAGATGGCACACACACGCATACAGTACAGTACACACAATTTTAATTACTAGTTATACTGTAGCTACCTACCAAGTGACAATAGGGTTGTATTGTGACATAAAAGCATAAAATCCTCCATGATTATGATTGCCATAGTTCACATAAGTTCAAATTTAAGTCAAGTCAGTTCCACAGCAACTTTTAATGAAAATCACAAAAACAAGAATGTGAATTACACTGTTCATTTTGATTAATATCTTCAGCAACTCACATTAATTTAAAAAAAAAAAAAACGCAATGCATTTTCGAAGCGAGCCGAACAGCCCCCCTGCTTATGTTGCCTCTATACAATCTCAATATGAAGAGTCCTCTCGTTATAAATATTCAGATCCTGCAGTTGTTCTCATGTCTAAAGTGTACCAGACAACAGATTCTATCCACGTTGAGACGGCAACGCTCCCTGGCAACAGTTCTACCAATCGGGACCGAGCGAGTGTCTGCCTGAGTCTGTCTGGGTATCATTATGGGATGGAGAGAGAGAGAGAGAGAGAGAGAGAGAGAGAGAGAGAGAGACAGAGACTGCTTAACCCTGCTCATAATGCAACATCATTCTCTGTGTATAGACCCCGCTGGGTGAAGTTGTCTGCACATAGTGAGGATCAAAATCGTCCTTTTTTTTTCCTTTTTTTTTTTTTTTTAAATGTCTCCCTATGATTCACAGTTATGTAACACACAGACAACCATGAAATTATTTGTTGTGGGCTGAATATTGTCTGGTATCTTTCCAATTGTGTTCACTCAATATGCACCAATAATGTAGCTCATGGTCTGACTCAGAGGGAGAAAAAAAAAGGTAGAATACTAGGTTTGAATGGCACAATGCTTTCTGGCAATCCATAACTGAGTAAAGTGAACACAAATTTTACATATGTAATAATAATTATGCAATTCTAAAATACATCACGGCCAGTTTCTTGCGTTGTTTCACTAATTTGTTTGCCCTATCTCTACAGGTTGAATTTCTGGACTATTGGACTGGAGCATAAGCTGATGGATTTAACTGTGACGGCACTCTATGGAACACATACCTCTGCCGGTGCCAATTTTTTTTTTTTTTTAAAGTCCTTTTTATGAGTTTAAACAGATCAGCCCAAAATGAAACATCCATGTCTTTGGCCAATGATCTACCCCTCCAACAAGTTTTGTGAGATTCAGCTGTGTAATTTTTGCATAATCCTGTTGACAGACAGACAAATACACGAATAAATCAAAAAGCGTGCAAAAACAACCTTCTTGGCAGAGGTAACAATGGATCAGCTATGCGTAATATGACAGGGATCAGTTGTAGAAATGAACCCACAGAGATTTATCAATCTGGACTCTACTTCCCTCAGCTTTCTTATTGTCACTGTTTTGGTCAATTCTTACCATTCCCACATTCACATTGGCTGAGGGTGTTTTCAGCAAGGTGAGTCTGATGAACTCATTGTACACCACCTGCTGAGCAGCAAACAGACACAGAACCTAGCAGGAAGGAATCATCTGGGAACAAGAAATGCTTTTTAACTGAGGGATTTTTTTTCCAAATAACTGTTGGAGAAAGTACCCACTTTCTTGGCCTTTCCAGACCGCAAGATTTGCCCAGTATTTTAGTTCTAGGAACCTCATTTTGAGGAACCTTTTCAACTCCAAACTCAAGGTAGGTACTTTCTCAGCAAAACAGGAACTGAGTAAAGTTACTGCAGATTGGATGAGGACGAGGAAACACAGCACCAGTAAGGGCCATTCATACAAAGCAGTGTGTATCAGCAGCTCACTAGTAGACAGCAATGTGCCACCTACACCTAAGGTTGGTTGGCTTACGTCACTGCACTGTTCCGACTGGTGGCGCAAGTCCAAACAGAAAAAAAGGGCCTGGAAGTAAAGAATTTCTCCTATGAGCCCCCTGGTGGATAATTCCAATATCTTAAGCACGAAAGTGATTAAATTATAGCATTCA
The DNA here is from genome assembly GCF_037954235.1 of Aulostomus chinensis. NCBI lineage: Eukaryota > Metazoa > Chordata > Actinopteri > Syngnathiformes > Aulostomidae > Aulostomus > Aulostomus chinensis. The sequence continues at coordinate 8,381,502 of NC_141338.1, forward strand.
GTCCATTAAGGACCAATGGAGCTCAAAGTAGTGCTAAAATAGCAGAGAATGTTGAGCTTGCCTTCACCACCTGGCCAGAAACATACCTCCACATAAATGTTGTTATGAATCAGCAGCATGTGTTAAACACATGTACAGGCAACACTCGAGCATCCCTTATATTCCAGCCCTCATGAGTTCTCAAATCATCGCCACCAGGTATTTCTCTCTGCAACTGTGATAGTAAAACAGGTCCTTTCCCAAAGGGACTCTCAAAACAACTGACCCTCAGCTACAAAGCTGCAATGGTAACAGTGAAGTGGGTGGAGCCTATGATGTAAGCGTGGACCGCCAGAGTATGGAGACAACATGACACGCACTACAAGTTTATTTCTTTTTCAATTACCGTTACGGAAGGCATAACTGAGGGACCTTACTGTAAGAGGAAGTCGTTTAGAAGGAAGCTATGGGTCGCATGTATAAAAGGTATCTGCATTAGTGCTTGAAAAGTGACAGCCCTAACAGTTGTTGCCAATTATGGCCGTTACTAATGCAGCTCAGTTGGGTGTGTAAAGGATTTTGGCTATTCAATCAATTGGTTCATTGCTCAGAAGGGTTTGGCAATTAGAAGAATAAGTAATTGTTTGGCTCCATCACCTCTTTTTTTGGGGGGGGGGCAACCAATTTGTTCTGGTCAATCTGTGTCATCTGCTGCGTTGCATCAGTTGTTTTGTTCCTAAATCTCTTTCCCTGCACTAGCATAACATGATCACGAAGAGTAACCCCCACCTATACTGTCCCATTCTCAGGAGCAACAGTCAACATGCGCACATAAATATATTTATATATACCATTAATGCGAAGTGAGTCTGAGGGGAAAGGCAGATATATTGCATATATGTGTGTGTGTGTGTGTGTGTGTGTGTGTGTGTGTGTGTGTGTATGCATTTGTGAGTGTGAGTGATCTCCTGAGGCGAAGGCATTGCAAATGGACTCCAAGTGCATGCTGACAGACAAACAGTATCAGCAGCTACTACATCACACCAAACTCTGGTGGCTGGGAATATCACGATTGCTGGATACAATCCCATACGTATCAAAAATCATAACCTTGAATATACATAAAGGCTTTTAGGCTCACAGTTACAAGCTGAAGAGACATAGGCGGGGGGGAGAAATCAGAAAAGTATGTGGGGAGATTAACTTGTGAAGTGAAACGAAGGAGTGGAGGAGAGGAAATAGGTGAAAACAAGGAGAGGATAGTGCGTGTGTTTGTGTTTGTGTGTGTGTGTGCGTGTGTGTGTGTGTGTGTGTGTGTGTGTGTGTGTGTGTGTGTGTGAAAGATGCTGAAAGAAAAAAATAAGACAGAAGTTGACGAGTTCACAGACAGTTACAGAGGAGGGAGGGGAAATGAGGCAGAGTGATAAAGAAAGGTAAAACTTAGACAAAGTTCCTAGAGAGGGAAGAAAAAGGTCTGAAAGGAAAACATATTGGTATAGTCGGGAAACAAAAAGAAAAAAGTGAATTAATTCTCATCAGAAGAGACTCCACATAACTGACTCCAAAATGTCAGCTCCACTAAGACGGCCTCCCAGACTGTCTTCTGGGAAAACAAATCCCTGTAATACTAAGCTCATATTGCAGAAGCATGAGGCCTACAGGTCATTCCAGTTTATAGAAACACATGAGTGACATTATAAGCAGCTATGAAACTAGGACTCACGCAAGACAGATATTTTGAACAAAACCTGACACAACACTGAAAAGTCCCCCATTTTACCAATTAAAAGGAAGCAGCGTAAGTAGCACAGGAAGAGAAAGAGGGAAGATAAAAGTCTTCCAGTTCTAGAAGTTAGTGCAATGCCTGTTCAGAACTCGCTTTTTCAGAAAAGGCAGATTATAGTTGATACTGAGCCAACCATGGCGAAACAATCAAACAGAAACTCAACTTTTATTAGTTGCTTGTTTGACAAAAACCACTGTGGTCATAAAATAATTACTGCATAGTAACAAAAGATAGCATCCAAATGTGGTGATAAACGAGATAGTGGGACAGCTGATATGAATTGAGAAAGCATCCAAAAAAGCAACCTCGTATTCATCTTTTAAGCGAGCCGTGATTTGGATCTTCTTAGCCAGACCAGGGGCTCTTAAATTTTGAAGCAGGCCGGTATTCTTAGTTTTAGCGATTTTAGGCGATCAACAACACAGTTAAGATAATGTCTAAAACCAGACATAAAATAAGCAGTGAAACAGCTGATTGCAAATAAAGATATTGTCCGAAACACATCAAGTGGTCAAGCTAGCTTTTGTTAGCTTCACAGCTAATGTATGGAACATCCTCTCTTAGGACAACACGGTTGTCTAGAAAAGCTTAACAACAGTCACTCACACGCGCGCGCGTGCACACACACACACAGAATGAGATTCCTTCCTTTATAGTTGGAAGATTCGGAGGGATTCAAGAGAATAAATGTGTCCATGTAAACTGCATCATGTCTGTCATGTGATATCTCTTTTTTTGGATCGTCTCCAACTAATAAATCCTTTAGACTGGCGTCTGCACATGGCCACCATGTGACTTAGCGGGTGTCCAAAATATATCACACAACTGTACATTTTTCATGTGCAGAAGGGCCCTAATTTTACGCTGGTCTGCACTGATCTCCTGCCAAGTATAAAACTTGACAGGTTTTTCCCACCTTTGCCTGTTTATTTCCAGGGCTGCTGTGATGTGGCTGGGAAAGAAATGCTCGGTAGAGGGCAAACAGACAATGGTGTCATTCATACACGTGGTATCTTTAATTTGAACACAAATTACAGTCAGCATAAGAAAGAGTGTATTATTAGGACTGCCTTCCCTGTTTAGCTTGAAGTAACACTTAGCCCCAAAATTTAACCACACCACAAACCAAGATTACACAAAAGTTGAATTAACAACTCATTAAAACAATAACTTTATTAAAATCTGGAAGTTATAACATTCTTGAGGGGAGATTTGTTGCAGGGCCTTGTCTCAGTTCAAGCTTGATATGTACTTAATAAACTGGAAGTTGCGTACAACAACTAAATCCAGAAAATATACAGGGAAATAGGATCTTTTTCTTTTCCAGTCAGAACTGTCCATCTCTAGAAAAAGGGAGCGCCACTTGAAACAGACATCATTTTCCCTGGCATCATCTAAGGTGTTGTACTCCTGCCTTGTGACTCTGCTTTGACAAGGACATCAGTTTATTCTCAGGAGAAGCTTTTGTGGTGTGTCTTGAATATACTCCTTCGTTTTCAAACTGTGATTACGCAATAGCAGCGAATGTACTGGTTTAAAAAGGAGCTAATTAACTGGTGTTGTCTGCCTGTACAGCACCTTGATAATTTATTCTTGCAAGATAAGAACATTTAAAAACAGGTGTGTCACTGCTGCACTAAGGCTCCTGGTTACAGGATATCTGATATTCAATACTAAAAGTCTGGATTTGTGCATTTGCTGGATTCACAGGCGCAGAGCCCTAAAACTAAATTGATATCCTCTCTCTTTAGCATGACCTTCATTTGGGGACAACAGAGGCCATGAGATGGCCTGCAGAGTGTCACTGACTGTCACACAAGGACTGCAATTAAGTTACATTTCACAGGACGTCTCTATGTTTGTGAGCGTATCAGTGGCGAGTCTGGCGACACACCCTATGGATTTGTTCCAAACATGATTTGATTTTCATGGTGCATGAGGCAGTAAAACATGAAGGAAATGAATGAATCAGCGTGAAATGAAAGCCTATCTGTGCTGATCCTGCACAGACATACGCTTTATAGCACAGATACCGAGGACTGGATCGGTTAGATAATACTTAACTTTTACTTGTGGGTTTATCTACATCCTGTCTCTATTTCGATATTTGTCTGTTGAGTAAATTGACTTTGAATTAAAGCAATAAGCAAAAATGTTGATGTTTGTTGATGACTTTTTGATTGGTTTATCTGTAACTCAATATGTTCTATAGATCTAAGCAGTGCGGTTTCGGATGTGAAATTGCCATTCATATTCTCCAGAGAAAATTTGATTATTAGCCATAACGCTGTAACCACTCAAGGATCACGCTGAAACAATGGCATCTGCTGCTGTAGAAGCCTCCAGGTTGTAGTTTGCTGGTTTAAGAAGAAATTTTAAAGTGTGCAGGGAGGTCTCTAATTCATGGCGTGTGCTGTACCCTGGAAATGTTTACTCCACCAGTCGCAGATGGCCCTTGTTTGCTTGCTAGGAACTGTGGAAAAAATTAGTTCCCCTTTGTGATTCTATAGGAAAGCAACATCCGATATTGAGCTATTTTATTTTAATTGACAACAGTAAGAATTTAGCTAGCTAGCTTGTGCACTAGCAATAGCCAAAATAAAAAAATGGCAAGTTGATTCCAAATTTAGTTATGTTAAACATTAGGTTGGAAATATCATCTGCTTTGCATGGATTATAAAGGGATTAGTTCCTTAACTCTTAAGATAATTATGTGCACGGCCTTTTTTCCATTTTGGAATTTTCCTTTTTCCTTCTTTTAGCTCTGAATCTATCTGAAATTTTTTCCGAACTCATCTGTTAGTAGGTTTGCTTGGATTCCAGATTTAAAACTGTTCTACAAAAGGTTTTCTGAAACATCAGCAAATGAATGGGACACTCATTTCTGGAACCATTCAAAAAGCGTGGAGCTCTGTTGTCCCAGCCCAACTTAAAGGCACCGCATGGATTTGAACAAACAAAACATATTTCAGTGTGTTACTCAACAACAAACTGTGAAAGCTGAAAAACACTCTCCGCTTACATGCTTTTTAGCCTTCTTGAGGACCAGCGGGTATGACACAAAGTGAGTAAAATTTTTTTAAAAAGAGTGACACAAAAGTAAAGAAAAGGGGGACGTGAGAGCAAAAACACGCCATTTCGATCCCTCTAGCTGTCATTTCTGAGCTGATTGTTCTGCAGTGACACATGCGTGACATCAGATCAGTCCAACATGGCAGCCAGACGAGCCCAGCGCTGAGCAAAAAAAAAAAAAAAAAAATGAGGACACATCTTTCAGCATCAGTGCTCTACTGTCTACACACAGGCACACAAACACACACACACACACACACACACACACACACACACAGACATACAGCCAGAGAGTACAGTGCTCTGCTGTTTGATATCATGATCACCCAGTTATGGTAGGTGATGAATGTCTCATGACACAAAAAAAAAAAAAATTCACCACGATTAAAAAAAAAAGACAATCACAATGTTGTCTAGTGTTATAGTGCATCATGAAAGACAGTCTGTTCACAGCAATGCATACACATTTATTTTGAGAACATACTCCCGCCCTCCCCGCAGACACTTTACTGTGACCTCAGAGTCTTCCAGTCAGTGCTCCACTGAGTTAGCATACATGTGCTCAAATAACATGTCACCTTGGATAACCTCATTACACTGGTAAAACCCTGAAAAGGGCCCTAGCTGACCTATGTCAACACAGCTTGTTTATCTCTGTCTCAAGTCAGAATTGAGTAAACAGCAGAGAAATTGGCAGCATCCTCTCATAGCTAAAAAAAAAAAAAAAAAAAACCTCATTCATTTCCCCCACAAATATGCACAAGTTAGATGCTGGGGATAAGAAAAGGGTATTGTCAAGCATGTACGTGGCTTTATGACAGAATTCAGAGCACAAAATATAAAACATATTTGTGCTGATGACATATTTCTACATGTTTCCAGGAACTGATTAGTTTCCAAACTTCCACGATGGAGCAACTCAATGTAACAATGGAAATTTGGTTATTTATGTTGAACCAATAGATTTTTCTTTTTCTTGTCAAGAATTAGATGTAATGCATTTATATGCATCTTTTATGGATTATAAAAACTACAGACAGCAACCAGAAGTCTTAGCTTAGACTGGGAGATGGAGGAAAACAGCTAGGCAGCCTCAGTTAGAAGGTAACAAGACTAAAGCCCCATTCAAATGGGATTAACATCACAAGGGGAGGTGGGGAATGAAATATTTAACCATCTGGAAATTACAGGATATGATCCGTAGACACGGACATTCAACAAAGCCAAAAGCCTCCCTTTGAGGGTGCTCAAGAGTTGAATTTAAGGCAAAGGTCCTTTAGTCAAATATCATAGTCCTTCTTGGAAACCTGATTCAGTAAAACACAGACATTAAACACATACTGTATGTTCAAGTGGGAAATCCTGTGATATCCTGAGGACATTCAATGTCCACTGTGTCTAAATGTGCCATAAATCTGCTGACGAGTCATGGAAAGAAAGACGCCTCAGAACTTATCTGGATATCATAACATCACAAGTTTTCTGGAGAATTAAAGTAATCCTCTGATAGTTGTTTGTACATTCAGGGGTAGACTGCAAGCTAGATGTACAAATGGCTGACTTCTAATGGTGCCAATTCGGCAAAATGTATGTAAATATAGGCTAAAATACCCGTGACTGGAAATATAACAGTGAATTTGACAAGCTGAGTTCTTGATCCCCGAGCAGCATGCTAACATTATTAGCGCGTAACACAAATTATACCTGTGGTTGACTGAGGTTTGCAATTAGTTGGTCATGAATCAATGTACTGAGCAAACAAAATTCAAAAATGTGGATGACGGTACAAAATGTCAGTGAGATCCAACCATTAACTAATCATTTCAATAAAAACAAAAGAGGTACACATCTCGGTATTGCTCAAGGAAAAGTTCTGGGAAGCATAAATATCAAAGCAGGTGCCAATCTATCAAGTGATGCAGCGATAAATTCACTGGGAGAAGTTAAAAGACCAACTAAGTCATTAAAACGTATCCTCCAGGGAAACTGAAGATCTGTAGCAAATTTAGCAAGAAGATCCATCAGTTAGTTGTCACGACACTAACTCGTGTCAACCTCTTCATGTCATACAGAAAAAAGGGCAAAAGATTTAGTCTTAAATACGTTAAAATTCTTACCGGTCGGTGGTGGATGAACTTTAGACGTGCTAGTAGCTGGAAAGTATTTGAGTTAATGACAAAGCCGAGCCTTTACGCCAGGCCCGATAGCCAGTGTAAATACACAGATATGTAAGTAGTATCAATTTTCCCATCTGAATCTCTCGAGAAAGTAAATGTATCTTATCTGTTCCCTCAATTTCAGAAATACAATTTACAAAAACAGGATTGTAAAATAAAACGTGTTGTCATCGGCATAAACTCACACAAATTGGTAGGAAAGCACCTTGAATATTGGGACAAATTTTAAAAGCAAAGGGGTTGTGAAACCAAATATCACTTTGAACCTTCATTTGTAATAGTACGCTATAGTATAGTAAAAAGTGTATTTTCCCTTCTGCGTGGATCACAATTTCAGGTATTATATGTTGCTCTTTAGCAGTAATTGCTGCTAACGCATGTTTAGCTGTGGAAATGGGAGGTGGGCCATGTAGTGAAAACTATCCACCTCCCGTCTTTTTCCAGCGGGTCCTAAAAGTCTTCTGTCAGACTCTTAGGACATGAGGAGCACATACAGTACAGGTCAGGCCAACGTCACAGGGTGGTGGAGGTGTCAGTGTATTTGCTTCCCTCCTTTATGACCTTATGCACTAATTTGCAGACTTTGTTTACAGGCAGAAGCCTGAAGAGAGGCTTGAAGTTAGCAGAAATTTAATTATGCACAGCACATAGCAAAAAGAGCATGGAAAATTGAGGTGGGCTGTGGGGATGAATGCCATTCACAGTGCTCTCTTTCTCTCTGTCTGTCTGCGTCGGCATGATTCTCTTTATTTATGTGTTTGTGTGTGCATGTGTGTGTGTGTGTGTTTGTATGTCAGGGTGCGTCATCCCCAAAATTATAGGTTTGACTTTCACTGTAAGTCAGATGTCCCCTCATTGTAACTGAAAAGATCTGAGAAAACAGTTCTAAACCACGTCAGGCTACTGTCTCGTAAAAGCGATTGCAAAGACATGGGGAATGAAAACGCTGATATCTCAGTGAGGATAATGAGCCCTAAATTCACTGTAAATCAAACGCACAACAGGAGTTCAACAAAGGTTCAAATTAAGTCTGAGTTTAAACAAAGCACATATTAAAGACTTTGAAATCTTTGCTCCTAATGCACATTAATCCTGCAGCAACTCACACACACGATCTGCATGAGTGTAACCTGAAACTGCACCTGAAAAATAAAAGATCCCCTGAATGATACAGATGATATATCACACTTACTGACTCTATGTAGGTGAAAAAGTGAAATAATCGGGCTCCAAAATCTTCATGAATTTTTAATGTGCGTACTGATGCCACAAATACCATCAAATGAAGCACATTAGCTTTGACTATGAAGTATCATTAAGTGCAAAATCTAATTTTCCATCCTTTTTGAAAACAAATCTCATGACTTTATCAAAAACGCATCTCGCCATCATTCTTAGCACTATAATTCTCTGCAATGGCTACGTGCTGCTATTCATGCTGAAAATACTTGTAACATTCGAATGTGCACATGCTCCCTTTCTGTTCTTTCTATTCAGGCACAAATGCACAGACATGCACACTCCAACACACACACACACACACACACACACACACACACACACACAAACGCACAATACAGGCACGACATTCATGCCATGTGATCTTGCTAGGCATTATGCCAATGGCCAAACATGTCACTTACCAGAAATCTCTGAGACAGAGTGAGAGAGTGAGACAGAGAAAACGAGAAAGTGGATTCTGCACATTTGTCAGTTTGTGAGAGCTCCTTGACAAGTGTAAGTACGGTACATACACTGAAAACATAAAATTTAGCTGCTACAGTTATCCGCAATGTACTGTAGTGTGGGGGCAGTCAGTTCTGAGAAAAATAAGACACGTGATCTCTGAGATCTAATGTGGAATTGTTCTGAGGAACATGCCATGTTTACTGTTCATTGTCTCAATCTTGGAAGGCTTCCTGAAAAGCACGTAGTGAGCCAAAGCCACCCAAATCAGTTACATTTCAAGAGTCCTAATAGCTTTTTGCTAATCCTCTCTTTCTCTCACTTGCTCCCTTGCTAGTTTTCCCTCTCCTCTGTGTTTTAGCGAGTACATACATTTGCTGTATCTGTGTTTGTTTGTACTGAGTACACAACAATAGAGCTGCAAAATTTGGACTTTATGGTGTCAGACAGTTGGATCAATAGTAGTGTTATTATCTTGGTGTATACTTCAAACCACTGGGGGAATAAGAAATGAAGGTGCAAGATAAACAGAAAGGCACACATAGATGCCTGTTTTTAATCTCATCCTCAAATATGCGTTTTCCTTAAGCACGGCTAAAAGTAGAAGGACCGATGACAGAATGCAAAGTATTTCTAAGAATAAAAATGACGCCACCTTACATGGTAAATGGGCAGGGTCGCTCCATTTTTTTCCTATCATGTTAAACTACTACATTAATATTTCCTTCCTCCACCAGAATTAAACTGGAATATTAAAAAATTACCGTTCAAAGCATTTTCAAGATCTTTGCCTGTGACTCAAACAAAGGTCTCGTGTGTAGAAACTTCAAATTTGTGTTGATTCCTGCACCAAAATAAAGCAATTCATCACAACCTCTATTTCTGTTTTTCAATTCTTTATGTTCAACCTTGTTCTGGTGTAAATTGCCAGTATGGTGCGTTAGTGTAACGTGCCTCTCCTGCACGATGGTGCATTGGCAACCGTTCGGCAAATTGGAGGTTAGGCCACACCCACTTTAATATCAGCATTTCTCTCAGCAACTGCAAAATGATTGCTGCTACTTATTCGGACTTTTTATCGCTCTGGAAGAACATTTTCACTTGTATATAGAAACAAATTCATTCATGCCACCTACACAAATTTGCATGCCATAAGAGGACAAAAGAAAATGAATAATACGAGAAGAACATCACGAGAAGTTTAAAAGTAAATTTTAAGGTCTTTTATCACAATTCAGTGTTGATGCAGTTTGTGTTATAAATTTGTATTTGGTTTGGCAACTGCCCAACTCTTCTTATGAATGTGAAATTTCAAAAATAATTAAATCAATTCAGGCGGCACTGTGTTGCAGTGGTCAGCACTGTCGCCTCACAGCAAGAGGGTTCCGTGTCCGGAGCCCCGGGATCTTTCTGTGTGAGTCTCCATGTTCTCCCTGTTCCTGTGTGGGTTCTCTCTGGTACTCCAGCTTCCTCTCACAGTCCAAAGACATCAAGAGGGGATGAGGCTGATTGATACTCTACATTGACCGTAGGTGTGAATGTGAGAGTGAATGGTTGTCAGTCTCTATGTGTTGGCCCTGCGATGGACTGGTGACCTGTCCAGGGTGAACCCCGCCTCTCGCCCGAAGGCTGCTGGGATAGGCTCCAGCCCCCCCCCATGACCCTTAACAGGACAAGCAGAAGAAAATGGATGGATGGATGGATTAAATCAATTCTACAAAAAGATACGATCTTTATACTTTCCACCGCTTTTAAAACAAGTGAAAATTTCTTATCTTGAAAGTGGATTGTTGGCCCAGTCTTCCGTCTTATGTAATGCTGAACTCCTCCCCCCCTCCCCAATATTCTGGTATATATAAAACAAATGATGGATTGTTTCATTTTGCAGACCACAGATATTACAGGAATATTCAATATTAAGTCTAAAGCTCTCTCATGTATTTCTCCTTCACTTTGAGGATGAGCAAATGGAGCAGCGACAGGATCATTTGCTAAGTTATCACGAAAATAAAATACAGCACACATACAGCATTTTCTCCTCGGGCAGCGTAACAAACAGCACTGCAGTCAAGTGACACTCCACTTCAAAAACTACAGTCAAATGAGCCCTGACGTAGTTTTGCAGGTCATGCATGTGCTAGACATTACGGTAAGACCACAAATGAAGGTTTTTCTAAATAAAAGCAACATTAAATTGAACTTGATCTCTTCCAGTCATGTAAAAATCAAGCAAACCTAATAAATTTGATCCAAATTTGACAACAATAAGCAACTACAAACATGACAATAGATTGAAAAAAATTCGAGGGCCAAAACAGGCCAAAGAATACTGCACTGAGTCTTTAACCTAGATTTAAAAACGGAGATGGTGTGGGAGAACATCTAATGTCTAAAGGCAACTGGTTCCACAATCTTGGAGCAGCAACTGTGGAAGCTTATCTGTGTCTGTTTTTAAAAAGAGCTTAAAGCAGCAGTTGTTACTAAAATGTGTTTAAATTCATATACCCTAAATGGCAATGAACTTCTGAACTCAGTCCATTTGATCTGTGCTGTTATTTCCATTTGCCACGTGTCTATTGGTTTGTATCTTGCCTATTTATACCTACTTTATGGGGCTTTTAGGTAAGTTTTAATATTTTGTAGTTGTAAATGCGTTTGTCCATGCTGTGTCTGATCCTCTACTCACACACTACTGACAGCTTATCTCATTTTATTTCATTTCCTTTTATGTTTTGTATGAATTTACATGTATTTTATTCTTATTTGCGTGAAATTAAACAAAACCAATCAGTTACGACGTATCCATTCCTGATTTGTCACGCCCTTCTCACGTGGCCATTTTCTGGAAATAAACAAACAACATCAATTTGTCTGTCAGATCATTTCTGCGCTCCACTGGGCCGAAATTGATTTCATTTTAAAATGCTGTTTTAAAGCAACATTATGTAGCACTTTAAGCTTCGATTGACAGGTTCCACACGGTACGCTGACTTACAGTAAACAAACTGGTGCCTCTTCCATTTTTCCTCCATGTTTGGAACGTTTGTTTTTGCACTATATGTGCATTCAGGCAGACGAAAATTGGGAAAGTTGCCATTTGGGAACGTTACGCTTTCCACTTAAAAGCGTTCATGTAGCAACAAGAACATAGTTGCCCCCAGGCAATCTGTTCTATTTCTGATATCAGATTATAGAATAGTCACAAACAAATTTGTCATCATTGCTCTAAACCAAACTGGAATGAAATGAAGCTCAGAGGAGGTCAATATTTCAACAGATTTCTGGCAGTTATCTACTGACAGGTAGCGTTAGCTAGTTGAATAACACGATGTTAGCTACACAAAACCTCAACCAAAAACACATTTTTGAAAGTTGCTGCTGAGTATTTGACATCACATTTACCTGTGCGAATCACTTTATGCTTCTCGTCTTTTGCCACAACTGCTGCCCTTGTCGACCAGCGTAACTTCTGCAAGCTCTTAAAAAGTGTTCACTTCCCGTGTGGAATATTTAAACTTCAACATGCATTCAGTGCATTTTCCCACATCGGAGGTTGGAACTTTCCCACTTCTCAGCTGCTCATAAATCCACAATACTGTAACGTAATGTGAGATGACCCAGCACTTATCTTGGCACTACCTTGGAAAGTGTTGCTTTCAGGTAACGTGAAGCTAGCTCGGAATTCTCAGAATTTATGTGAGAAGCTAAAAGGGTGAAGGCGACGTTTTACGAGGGGGGCTAAAAATAAAAAAAAAGGTACAGGACAAAAATATGATCGTTCCTCAAGGTTGATTTAACACGCACATAACTGTTGTGGGTCCAGATCAACAGCCACAGAGGATCAACCATAAGCATGAATGATGTCACAATAGAAAAAAAAGGGTTTTCACATCCTATTAAAACAACTGCCTCTTTATCCCGGTCTTGCTATCAAAATCCGGTGTTTCCCTCCAAATCTTACTCATATTAAGAGAATCCAACATGCCAGAGTCCTGTATTTTATCATTTGTATCAGTAGAGGTTGCTGCTGTTGCTACTTTACGTTGTTTTAAAAAGAAAAATTTTACTTGCCCGGCACTATGTTTACAAAGATGGCTTCATTTTGGTCCTTCAGTGTGGTATCCAGAATAAGTATTTTTATTGCAATAAGCGCTTCTGTGATTTCATTTGCTGAAAATGGTGTGTGGGGTGTGGGGATTTCCCCGCTCTCTGCACGCACACACACCTGCACAAATACATTAAATTATTATATTGGGCTGATAGTGGCTGGTTGGAAAATAACTCTAATGGAAAGCTCCTCTAATGAGCGGGTTAGCTGACATGTCATTTAGGAATATGAAAATATACGGAAAATGTAGGGTCACTTGGGTCTCCAAATTCCATTCATCTGTGTTCCTTGAGTTCACGAGTATTTTCCTCTAAACACACTAATGTGGTTTAATGAATATATACTTTCTCTATAGGTGAGGTAAGAGATTCATATATCTAGCTTGTGAAAATATACCGCCATGACATGCAGAACCAATCCATTGACGGATCCCATTCTTAGAGAATGAATGAGATCATGTAAAAGCAATGGCTTTCTCAAACGCGAATGAGGATTCTATTATTGCATTGTTACTTGCCCCAAATGTTTTCCGAGACATAATTTGTTGTTTAGCTATGATATTTGATCACTTGTTTCTTGACTACCTTGGTGGAGACGGTCGAGCCAAAACCAGGCCCAACTACACAAAACATCACCAACCAAGACAACTGCAGTCGCAGCAATCAAAATGGCATTTGGGAAGCCATTAGGTTTCAGTTTGCGCTCCCAGAAGAATGGGAAAATAGGTCGGACATACAAGCTAAAAAAATGACCTAAAATCATGTAAAAGCGACTGATGCTATCTAGCAGCCCTTGTTGTTATGTACACAGGAAAGCTGGAAATCATGCGGAGTCAAAAAAGTCTGTATACAGAGGTGGAGGGAGCAGTGGACGGCCTCGTTTAAGAACTTGTGGAATTGATAAAGTGGTTTGGTGGTTGTTGCTATTTCATGGGTGTGTTGACGGGGTATTTAGGACTTTACGTTTGCTGACAAGCAGCGGATACGGTAGTGGGGGTTAACTCTTTATGTTCACGTCACCAACGGTGACTGTTGTCTTCCTGTTTTCTGAAAAACGTTGCTCATCTGAATCCAAAGTGACCAAAACCATGCAAAAACAAACATGACATGTCGTATAAGAAGGCCAGTACCAAAAGAACCAAGCAAATATATATCACTTTTAGTTGTTCTTATAAAATGTTTAGGTTTTGAAATAACAGTACCTGTGCCATAAAGACCTGAAAATGTGATGTAACAGCACATTTTAACTGTTGCTTCTTCAAGGAAAAAGCAACTTGACACCTACACAGTCAATTAGAAACTACTGTGAGCTGAAAAAACACACCAGAAAACAAAACTCTTGACAGGCTTCCATGAAATATAGAATCTACATCTGAACACTCCTTCTCAGCAAAACGCACCATACTTGGCATACAGAAGAAAGACGTGTCTTCGCTGCTTTCATTTCAGTTCCATGAACTGCAACCAACAAGCCTGAACACACACCAGGAGCAGGGCTTAACTAGAGCAGCGCTACATACACAGACTACTGTATGAGAATGTGATGTATGACTGGTGCCCTGTATCACATACCATCAGGAGTGAGTCATCACTGTCTCAGGAATGGAAATTCATACACATATAAACAAACTCTCTTTCTCTCTATATATATATTTATGTGTATATACACACACACACACACACACACACACACACACACACAAACAGTGTGTCGAGCATGTGGGCACGTACTGAAGCAACTCCTGGGTCCTTTTCATACTGGCTGGTATTGTTGTGGTCTGGAAATTTTAGGGGGGACTTTTTTTTTCGTCTTCATATCTCTTTCACCAGTACAGCTCTCGTTGGAGGGGTTTTAATATGAGTGTGCTGCTTTTCTTATGAGTGTGCCATGTTGAACGAAGAAGTTAAAACTGGAAATCACCTGGAGGTTACTTTTTTCCATCAGCTCAACACCTTAAATTTGTTTCATATAAATTCTTGCACAGATCTCGATTAATTTCCAGTAATGACACTCTTCATCAGTACTGTTCTTAACTGTACTGTTATTTTCTCCCCCTCTCTCTCTCTTTTTTTCCTTTCTTTCTCTCCTTGACTCTCCCCTCTTGGTCACAGCCCCGGGCCCCCTTGTGGAATGCTGTATAGTGTGAGGCTGGCCTATGGAGGAAGGGCATCCCGGGACACGGCAAGAACACACATACACACACACACACACACACACACACACACACACACACACACACACACACACACACACACACACACACACACACACAGACAAATACAGCTGTTGAGAGCCATCACGATCCTTTGGCAGACATCCAAGACAAAGACGAGTGGTGTTGGAAGGCCTCCGTTTAGAGAGAAAGAAAAAAATTGCATGTAAATGTTGCACATAGAGTGAGTGCGCATCTTTGTGTGTGTGTGTGTGTGTGTGTGTGTGTGTGTGTGTGTGTGTGTGTGTGTGTTGGGTAATCATAAACTAAAAGCTGTCCTTGTGTTGCCTTAAGGCTGTCAGGTATGCCTATAAATATATCATTTAGTTACTCAGAAGGGAACTAAAGTACATATTATCCAGCATAACATCCAGCAGAAAATGAGGGGAGCGTAAATAGTGAGGACGGTAATTTTGAATAAGATGTGAACTTCATGACACAACTTGAATGATTCCTGAGAATATTAGACAACAAGCGTGAGGCGAGACTCCTCTGGTCCGGGCTGCCGCTGAGGTAACTTGCAGATATTTGGGAACAAACTCTCGGTTAAAAGATAAAAAGAGCAAGCTTACGTGAGAGGGAAGGAAAGTGACAGGAAATGAAGAAAATTGCCACAAGCTACTTGCCGATGAGCCACACAAATGCACGCACGCGCGCACACACACACACAGGAGGGGGGAAAGCACTGTACATACTGTCACCTGGCTCCTTCAGGGTTCAACGGTCAATCAAGCCACAGATCTGATACTAAAACAGGCAATAATTAAATAAATAGGACACTTTTTCACACCCCCCCCCCACGTTATACTTATCTAATCTGATTCGTTTTAATGCATGCGATTAATTTTAGCGTTTTGATCAATTTAGCTGCAAATTCTGCACAAAAGATGTTACTTGTGACTCAGAAAGGGCAGTAAATGAAAATTTTTAGTTTATGTAATGTTTTAACTAAAAAAAAACAATTTATAGATGATGAGAATGATTTCAACGCAGGAAAAATGCACGTGAAGATTTAAAAGGCAAATTATATAGGATTATGATTTTTATGCACCCTCTGAGACTTATATACCTTTGTGTTCATATGCTTCTGATTATTTAGTGTTCATTTACACATCTTACTGTCTTATTTTTTTATGCATGCATATATGTATATATATTTAGTTTATATTTCTAGCTAATGTACTCTTTATTGAGTTCTCTAACGTGCTTCTACTCTTCTACTCTCAGGGAGTGCCACGCAGTGTTGTTGTCAGTAGATAAAGAATCTTAAATCTCGTGTATAATATTGCTTTGTCGCAATCATGCATCATAAAGCACAAAAACAGATGCATTGTGGGTGGAGTTTTTTTCCCCCTAATATATATTTTGACTTCATCGTGACGCAATACTTCAATATCAAGACACTTTCTCCACTCACACAGTTAAAAATATGACAACACCGTGTTTCCTGTGGTTTCAAAAGCGCAAGGGGAGGCTACAAATACTCTGATTAAATTCTTCAGCTGCCGCGTTCACTTCTGTGGGAATCACTCATCATCCCACCAACGCAACCTTCACATTTAGCGATACTTTATGAAAGTTTAAGAGTCTAGCTCAAGTTTAGGAGGTACTTTTAGGCAAATGAATGATCGTACCGTGGTGTCAGCAGGTTGTGCAGATGCGCGTATAGAAAAGAGGGAGAAGCGAGAGGAGAATGCGTCATATAAGTCAAGATATATTTACCCGGGTTGACGCTATTCCATATAGGCTGCAGCTGTGAGCTGGCGCAGATGTGGAAGGGCTTTCTCTTCGGTAAAGTTTGGTGAAAGGGCAGGCCCAGGTTTCCCCCTCGTCCGCTGGCTTACTCTCGTCCTATCTACTCGTCCCCCATCTCTCTATCCCTCTCTCTCTCTCTTTCTCACTCTCTCTCTCTTTTCTGCCTGCCCGCTCCCGTCCCTTTGCAGGAAGTGAACGCGACTCACATGAACACTTTACGGACCGCGAGCAGCCTGACATCATGTCCCATTTGGCAAAGAGTTCTTTTTAAAGACACAGACATTTCGGTGGGACAGCCAGGTTACTGTAGTTTCTCTACGGCGCTGTACGCCGCGTATGGGCTGTCGGTCATATCGTGCGCCTTTACCGATACATGAACCCGGTGCACCCTGCAGGCTTAAAGGAATAACCCCCATGTAGGCATGCCAGTAGCCCGGAGCTCCGTCAACAACTCTGACTGTCACGTGTCTTCGTTAAAATACAATATAAGTGCAAGTTTTAGGTTTTAAACGGGCTCCCCAAAGGAAATGTACATGTGTGGTTGACTCACGTGTACTTGTGTGACGACAGATCAGGCTGCCGTGATGCGCATGTGTGATTCTCGGCTAAATAATAAGCGCCAACTGCTGGCGGTGTGACCTGAAGTCAACTTTTCTTTACTGCAGCCATGCAATATAATACAGAGCTGGAGCACAGTACATCCCTGCTGCAGTGACTGGTGGAAAGTTACTAAGCTGTACATTTACTCAGGCATTCTTTGCAGTTTTGACACAATAGTGTGTGTTTCTCCTTTATTATTTGCTTTAGTTTGTAACTCCACCTCATGTATTTGACAGATTTAGTTTAGCCTGCAGACTCGCATATACATACATACATACATACATACATACATATATATATATATATATATACATATATATACACATTTTAACAAAAATTTTGTATAAGTCATCATACTAAAGTCTTTGAAAGTAGCTAAAATAGGTTATGAAATATGAGTACAGTGGCTCCTGGTGTAGTCCCATTTCAGATGTAGATGAGATGTTTAACAGCTCTACAGATTTATCCCTCTCACGTGGTTTCATTTAATTATATGTTTGAGGCACAACATTCCACCCAAAAATGAAAGATTACATGGGATAAAGACAGGGGTGGAACTAGAATTTTATGTAAGGGGTGGGCCTGGGGGTGCACAGGGTTACTTCAGGGGAAACCTGGATTTGCAAATGTTGCCAGCTCGGATTGATTTCCAGCCAAACCACGCCCCTTCCCCCCACCAACTCTTTATTTATCAGGAAATAATCAAACAAACATAAAGGATCAATTTGTAAATAAATATCCAAATGTATGGGTTTTTTTTTTTCAGCCCACACACTTGTCCCATTTATTCCACTCATGATCAAAAGTAGTCCGTTGTCACAGATGGCGGTAATGGAAAAAGGTGTCCATCAATGACATGCTTTTTTAAAAAAAAAAGAAAAAAAAAAGATGAATCGTTTTCCTCGGGTAGGAGGAACCCAAGTTAGCCAATCAGATATCAGGGATGCCCTCAGATTTCTGAAAACAAACTTTTTGCCTCTTTCCTCTTCCACTGATCATCTATAATCCCTCAGGTTGATCTGTTTAAAGTGGTCAGTTTCCCCTGTGGCAGCTACAACACACTCCGTACACACCGCTACCTCACCAGGAATAATACAGCGATGTCACCTATCATAATATACCTGTCAGAGGCACCTGCCAGGGTGACTGCACGGATGCTTTAACTACATTTTTTACTTTATAATCCTCAGTTCTTTGATAGGATTCTTCATGCAGGACTTTTCTTATAATAGATGGTTTATAAAGCTGTATTGGTTTAATTCTAACCGCAAAGAGTCAGAATAACTAACATCTGATCTGAAGAGCAAATCTCTTTCTAATCTCTACAAAACACATCTAGTTTGAATACATCAATATATTACAGATGGGGATAAAAAGGAATTGTTTTTCATGGAGAACCGCAGCTTCGAGGGAGCTCAATTACCTGTTAAATTTATTGTTATGATTATTAGATCCCATTTTATCTCACACACTAGTAGCAGGTAAAAAAATAAATGAAGAAAACCCCTTGTGTATTGTTTTGCTTGTACTTTGAGGTTAAAAATTCATTTGTTCAGTTAATAGTCAAGTAATCTCATCTTTCCATGAGGTGTGAGTTGTTTGAGTAAAGTGTTTTTTGTGTGTGTTTTTGTGATATTCTTAGTAATCTATTTGTTGATGGAAATAAATGAAAAAACACACACACACACACAGGTTGAGACCACGAACCCTGCTTAAAAAAAAAAGCTGTGCAGAAAATGCAAATATTGAAGAAATGTATACTCTAGAAAGAAGACCTTCTTTTTTTTATTCCAACCTCAGAAAATAATATTTTGGAAAAATTTATCCCATGACTCTATTCTATGAGCAGTCCATATAATTGAATTTGTGAAATAGTGAAATCCGATTCTTACGGGTGAGTAGTGCCTAAAGCCATCCAATAAATGTATTAATTGAGCAAAAAATTGAATTTAATAAAATTATCACAAGGCGGCACGGTGGTGCAGTGGTTAGCACTGTCGCCTCACAGCAAGAAGTTTCCGGGTTCGAGTCCTGGCTCGGGCACGGGATCTTTCTGTGTGAGTCTCCATGTTCTCCCTGTTCCTGTGTGGGTTCTCTCTGGTACTCCAGCTTCCTCCCACAGTCCAAAGACATCAAGAGAGGACGAGGCTGACTGATACTCTAAATTGACTGGAGGTGTGACTGTGAGTGTGAATGGTCGTTTGTCTCTGTATGTGTTGGTCCTGTGATGGACTGGTGACCCGTCCAGGGTGAACCCTGCCTCTCGCCTGTTGATGCTGGGATAGGCTCCACCCCCCCCCCCCCGCGACCCTGAATAGGAATAAGCGGAAGACAATACATGGATGGATGGAAATATTTAAGGTCACTGTCATTACCAAGAATCAAATCAATGTAGTAATTAGATTTAGTTTTGTTGATACCCACCAGTATGAGCTTTTCTGCAAAGTTTTTTCCTCACTGTATGTCATTATTGTTGTTGTTATCTTGCATGTTTGTATGTTTGAGTTCTTCAACATGCTTCCAAAGTTCCTTCAGGGACTACAAACACTCATCTGATAGCATAAGACATCGACGACAGTTACAGTGCAATAAAAAAAAACAAAAAAAAAAACCCAAGTGTATGGTGGTGATTATAATGATCTTCCTGTTGAAAAAGTATTAAAACTGAGGGTAATAAAACGGCATGTGTTACAGAATAATTATACAATACCAGACTTTGTGAATTATGTCGGCATGAAAACTAAATAATACTGAAAAAATCTGTTTCTATTGAAGCTCTTATTTGCTGTCACACATGATTTGTCTATTTTTCCATAAAAGTGGCATCTAAGATCCTGAAGGTCATCAAATGTGTCAGATGGGATGATTTACATGTCATTCAAAGGACTTCTGTTTTTAAACAAAAAAGAAGAAATGAAAATGAGCAGACGTTGACTTTTTCCACTAAGTGTATCTATTGACGTCATAAGGTTATTTATGTTGTTTCTACGGTCTTACATTTGGCTCGGCCCGGAGTACGAGGCATATAATGCGTTGACCCTCGGAACAAAAGCGTACCATTGTTCCCTGATTATCCATTGACAGCCTGAGGCCACACTTGAGTCTCACGCATAGCTCAACCAGGCCACTAGCCACTGTGTCAAAAGTTCATATCTAAAGATGCCACACAGACAGTTGGCTCTTTTGCAAGTTTGCGTGCGTTCGGACGTTGTGCATTGCAGCAAGTATACATAGTTCCAATCCTGGCATTTAGACCATTGAGCGCCAAAGGGCTTACTTTAGTGCGTCAACCTGTTGTGCCCTGACCAGATCCTGTAAGCATACTTCACGCCATGTGAAAATGAGGCTATATAAGGTGATTGGGACACAGCCGTTTCCATTGTTATGCTTGGCAGAAATGGTGGGGTCATGTTGTGGTTGGTGTTTGTGTGCCGGGGGAAGCCGAACAGAGACGTCTGTCAGTGCTGTGCTGAAACCATGTGAAGAGCGACTGACGGAACACTTGACCCACAGCCGTTCTCAATTTGAACTATCACACACTCTTATGACACAGCTCGAGGCATGCCTTCATGGGTGTCGACAGCACAGTCAACACATTCACACACACAGGCAACCGACTCACATTTCCACAATAGAATATTTATTAAATAACATTACAAAAATGTTGGCAAATGTACAACACCCCCCCACACACTTTTTTTTCCCCTTTTTATGAGACAATGTTTAGATTTTCTGGTGTTTTTGTTCCATCATAAGCTACTGGATCATGTCCATCTGTGTGTGCTTCAAGTGTTTATACAGGCCATCCGAGAAATAAGGCTCGTCTAAACTTTGGATTCAGTCCCGCTCGTGTTATTCTAGCACGTATGACTTATTTTGACATGTTGCATCACACAGCCAAGACCAAGATATGTTAAAAACAGACTTTCTAACATGGATGCACCGATCTGACTCCCTCTCCAATGCATGAGCTGTTTGGTTTTTTTTCACGAAATAATGTTACGTACACATTTAATCAGCTTGTTATTAATTCTGAAATAATAAATCAAAAGCAAGCGGCAAGTAAGAACCAACTCTTTTCTCTGCCGTATTAGCGAACGTATCGGTCCAGTAGAATAGAACTACACCGCAAGGATCTGCAGGATGTTCATTGTTGTGAGTCAGCAGCGGATCGGTGCATCCCTGTTGCAGGTCAAGTCTTACTGGTTTCAGTTGATAAATAACGTGAAAATATAATATGTAGGATTTTTACATTTTTTGGTCCTCTGAGCCTCAGGTCAGATTCTCACGTTCTCTTCACCCTTCTGTAAACTTTTAGCTACCAATACAAGTTTTAACTGTTTTCCATCAAACCTAAGGGAGACATCTTTTTTTTTTTTAACCATTAGAGCTAATGTTGTCTCATACCACAACACAATTCATCTACAAAACTCTACAGTCCCCATGTTGCTCAGCTACATGTCCACAAACACCATGAAGCACCAGCCAAGCCCCCCCACCAGAAACATGGTGATATGCATGCTGTAGATGATCAGATCATTAAGCACCCCGAAGTCCAGACGCCGGTGTCCTAACAGAAGCAGAATGACAGACAGCTTGTACTGCAGACGCAACAGTACTCGTACGCTGACGTACTGCAGGAAGAAGAGGGTGGAGAGCGCCACCCAGAGCAGGGAAGTCAGCAGGCTGCAGCCAAAGTAGAGGAGGAAACGCAGGAAGCTGTACATGCAGCGTGAGCGCAGATAGAGGTCAAAGTTATTATATTTGGTGCGCACTAGCTTGGTAGCGTGTGCCGACCCGTAGGCCGAGTGCATGCAGGTGGTGTGGGGGCCATGGAAGCTGCGCACCCGGCGAGGGATGGGGATCAGAGGCATGGGTGGGCTACTGGAGCCCGGCACAATGTACAGGAGTCACACGTTTGGTCTACTGTGGGGGCAGTTAGCATCATTTGCTAGCTGATTAGCTCTTGCAGGTCCTGAGAATGAGATGTTGCAGTGGCATTGTCCTGCAAGCAGAACCAGGTTCCTCTCCGTACAACATAGGCGCTGCAAAAACACAACAATGACCGCATTATTACAGAGGTATTTTCAGAACACACTTGTATATGAGATTTGGGCCTGCATATGATTAAAAATTATAGATACACGCAGCATTTTAGCATGTATCCATAATATTCAATTAAAGCAAGAACAGTATAGAATTTACAACCTTAACAAACCATTTATCAACGTCCTGTTGGAGAAATGAGTGCTGGTGCAGAACCAATGGCAATCTTAGATGCAACAGATCGACGTCTCCCTCCTCACCAGAGCAAGAAAGAAAGAAATTAATTAATTAATAAATCAGCTGTTGCTCAGCCTTCAGACGTCTGGAGCGGCGCGTCACATCATCAACAGCTGACTTCTCCTACAGGCACATAGCATTCGTTTTTCTCTTCCCCGCAGATGTTTAGATTTATGCCAGCGGAGCCGCGACGGCGAGCCGGTGGTGGTCGTACATCCCGTCGCCAAATTTACGAGTCATCCTGCGGTGACGTCATTAGCACCCTTAAAGGGGACATGCTGCGTTTAAGTAGTCGTCGTAAAACACAGCAAAGACAGCAGATAAAAACGGCCAGTAGGAGGATGGTGCCAACTATGGTGCCAAATGTTGTTGTTGTTGTTGTTTTTTAAATTTATGACAACAGCTGATGTACAAACCGATGAAGTTGTGGCTTCTTTGTCTTCCCATCTTGAAAGTTGCTTAGCGTGTGTGTGTGTGTGTGTGTGTGTGTGTGTGTGTGTGTGTGTGTGTGTGTGTGTGTGTGTGTGTGTGTGTCAGTGTGTCAGTGTGTGTGTGTGTGTGAGTGTGTGTTCTAAAGGCTCAAGGCTAAGACCCTTTGTTGGGTGTCCCTTTCATCTCAGTTGTCAAACTCAGACATCATTCCTGTCTTGTATTTCTTCTTCACTTACGCATAAATCATAATGCATCACTGATGAATTCTCTGCCATGGTATCATGAGTTACCGTGGAACCCACCTCCCTTCTGACTACTCCTGGTGACTTGCTGACGCTCCAGGTTGCTCCAAGGGAAAGAAATCTCTCTAAACCCAGACTGTAGAGTTCAGAACTGGGTCTCTCAGCTACCAATGTTTGACTTTGAAAACATTCTAATCGCTGAATTTCCCCCTAAGTGGCTAGTTCTCTCTCTTCAGCCCTAAGCTCCAGAATCCTCAGATAATACAGTGAGCGTCTGTTCCTTGATCCTAAGATCAAAGTGTTCTGAGGACAAAATCAACTTGGCGCTCCAGGCCTTTTAAATGAAAAATTCACCCAACAAATGCTATAATGCGTGACACTGTTTGTGCAGAAAAGTTATGACAATTGCGACGTCAGAATCCCACTGGTCTCCCTCATTTCAGTTCTCAGATTATATGAACTGAAATAGTTTCCATTCCACATGTTGACGTGACTCGAGATGTTTCCTGCTTCACTATAAAGTCCAGTCGCACCGTTTACTGAGCTGGAAACTTCAAAGTTCCGCCTCGCACTTTTGTACGCTGAATACTGGACCACCATAAGCTTCCAAAATATTGGCAATGTCACAATGTTGCCTCTAAAAAAAATCAACAAAGGAAACGATAATGTTTGTCCTGAATGTGAGAACAGCCAAAGTGAGCTCAACTATCAGAAGCTGTGGGACCGAAAAGAAAAAAACATATTTTTGACTAGAGGGGCGCAATGCTTGAAATGAAGTGAATCTTTCTTTATGTATAAATAGAAAAAAGTTACATGAGATTGTTCGTAACTGACACCATGAAGATCAGTTATTGGTGGTTATGGACCCCGAGGCCTCTCCCATTTGTTATTCATTATTAAAGATGGTGCTGGTGCTGCTACAGGCAGAAATTGCTTCATTGGATTTTGCAAACTGAAAATCAATCTAGATGCGATTCCCCCAAAGCTTTGCTGATCCAGTTCATCCGTAGTCACACGGATACGTCTCGTAAAGGTTTGCAAGATGCTTATTTAGAGTTACACAATACATCTTAGTGGATGAAGAAAAATCCAACAAGAACATCTCAATGGCAGAAATTGTCTAATCCTGTTGTTTTAAATTTAACTTTACTGACTTTAACCCACAAGGCTTTCACACCAGTTCACCTGTGCACACTTACTTTCAGCAGAGCTTTTGTTTTATGCCTCCACGCCAGCAAAAGCAGTGGGCCGAGACATTATGGTTTCAGGTTGTTCATGTCTTAATCATAAGTCATAATATCTCTGGGACTCCTCTTCAGATTTTACTCAAATTTCCGCTGAGACTCGAGGATGAACTAGAAGCGTGTAAGTGGTGAGAAATCAAAAGTCACCGTGACCTCATGCGTGTGATATCTGTTGATCTTCGTGGACACGAGATCTCCTGAAGGTTTGAGGGGAGTCTTCCAGATTCGCATTCAACGTTCTCTGGGATTCCGAGATGAACTGCAAATATTTTGGTGGTCAAAGTTCAAGATGATGGGGCAGGCCAACATTGTAGAAGTGTACTATTGCAATGTGCTATTGTGCCAAATTAGGTTTCAGGTCTCAGGATCCTTCCGAGACCAAAACCTATTTTTCACGTTGCTGTACTTCATGTCCCAGCTGAGTTGATTTCATTTGACCAGAAACTTTTCCCGCCTATCTTCTTCTGTAACTCCTTCGAAAGGAGAACTTACCTTGGGTTGCACTATTTTTGTGCAGGAGATTAATGGTGGTCATTTAGAGAACCTGTCTCAAAAGTTATCTTTGATTTTTAGCAATTGAAGAAAAAGAGTTATGTTTTGGCAGGTTAAATCGTGTTGTTGAAAAGACACAAAGTTTGTGAATGATCTCCGTGAGAATTTACACGTAGAAAACTTGTAATGGAAAACAAAAGAAAAAGACAAAACTTTGACACTGACTCTTGCTGACACTTTTGATGGTCTCGCTCATGTCACCGAGCACAGTGGGACAGATCCCGTTACCCCCCCCCCCCCAGATCAGCTGCTTATTTTCTTTTCAAAAGTCTTTGAGTTGACCTATTTACAAGGCTGACTGGTCAAACAGAACGAAGCCATGTGAAGTGATGCCAAGTCCCAAATTGATGTTTTATAATGAGATCATAGGAATAGAAGGACAGCAATAGTTTTTCAAACTTAGGTGTTCAAGTCAACAGTATTTTAGGGTTTTATATATGTTTTCAAAACAATTCAATCATATTTTTTTGAATTTTTTTTTTGGAAAAATATAAAAGGTGAGACTTTCCTCATTAGATGGTTCCTTGGGGACGAGACTATAATCTTCACCACTGGAGGGAGCTGTTTGTCCATCTTTCAGTGCCTCTATTCGTATTTTCAGAGGCTGTTGAGGAAGAGCAGTCAAGGGCATGGCCCCAATATATCCTCCCTGCATATATGTGCTTATTTGAACTAAATCCAGCGCTTACATTATTGCTTTCTTTGATAAATGGGTGTATACAGCACCATTATGGCTGCAAATACCACTAAATAGTGCCAAGTTTAGATGGTGCATCTGGTTAATAACTGTAGAAGAAGCTTGTCTTGTACCATTACAGAGAAAAACGATGCCGATAAAGTACACGCTTGTGATTTCGCCACCCAAGTGCCCTTGTAAATGATGTATAGTGGTTCTAATCATGCATTATGGCAATATTATTGACTCATATTTTCTCTTGCAAAACATAAAGACCTTAAGAGCATCATCTCCCTGAAGACTCAGCCTCCGGTTTGTTTCCAAGTGTGCAAGCTGGTGCTTTTAAAATGTCAGTGCCAAGGCTGGTTTTTCACGCACTGACAAAAAGCCAAATCTACTTTGTATTTGTTAGCCCTTAAAAATGCAATCCGTAGCTAAAGCTATCCGCCCCCTTTGCCAATACATCACCATCACAACCCAAAAGAGGGTCCGGAGTAGGCAAGATTAAAGGGACAACATGTCAAAAATCCTTTTTTTTTTTTTTTTACTTCTCCAGGTACATTTGCGCAAAATCAATTAATTCATTAACTAAGTAGAGGTCACAGCCAGTGGTTGAGCTACGACAAATTAAATCAATTATTCAAGCTAATAAGATGAGGGAGACTTTAATTAGTGAAAGTTTAATCAAAGCTGGTTTGTGCTGCATTATGAAGCAGCTCGACGGATTTCTTATCGAGAAAAAAAACAAACGTGAAAAAAAACCATGACTCCGTATTTGAACGCAAACTTTGAACGGAGTCCTGCTAGCTTTATTCGTATCATTTCTATTTTGAAAATGAATAAAGAAACTCAGCACACTCATCATAAGATTCGCAAGATTCAGCTTTTTTTCTTTTCTTTTTTTTTTTTTCAGAAATCCCAACATGTACATTTTGTTCGGAACACTGGCAGATTGTTTCACTTATAACGAGCAAAACAAAAAACAACAACAAAGAAAACAACAACAACTAAAATTCTTGACATTTTTAATTTGCTTGTGATAATAAAATAATCTGCCAGTATGGTAAGAACAAGTTAACAACTGGCCACTTTATCTACCTGAGATTCTAATTAAGCTTTTCTCTGTTATATAGTGAGATTATTTGACTATAGAAAATTCTTGGCAAGACTTTGGAGCGTATACGATCCATTTGTGTACTCTACATCCACTTTCTCTCATCGTCTGCTTTTTCTAATGGTAATCCATTTATTTATGAAAAACAAACAAAACAACGTAAAATAAATAAAATTTAATGATGAGCGGGGAAGATGATGAGGGAAGGTTCTAACACTCATCCATTTCTCCGGACAGTTTGTTGTACAGGGCATGCCAAAGTGCGGAGAAAAAAATTAAGTACCCAATTAAACTAATTAGAATACAGCATGATGCGGGAAGTGGGGTCAGACGCTTGCTCCCAAGTTTTTTTTTTTGTGACATAAATTTGAACTATTAAGGAAGTAACTTATACACTTTTAATCCTCATCGGTGTTTTTTTTCCCCTCATCGCCTGGTGCATGTGTGTTTGTTAAGGGAACGCATCTGTGTGTATTTTATAATCCTGTCAAGCCATCTGTCGTCAATAAAACCTGCTAGCCACAGATCTTAAAGATTCATTCGGTCAGATGCTTGTTTAAATGATTGTATCTTCGAGTTTTTGAGGTTGTTTTGCACAAGGTTTTTTTTTTTTTTTTTTTACTGCTTTGTTCAACATAAAAGCAACAAAACAAAAGATCACAGGCCACTTAAGGGATTTCTGTCATTTGAGTGTAATTTTAAAATGTCTTGGCGTAGAAATGACCTGTTACTTTATTTTCCTTGGAAAAACAAAATGCAAATTATGGATGGAAATACAGGAAGGTGCGCAGTTTTATTGAAGGTCTGTCTCTGTCTCTGCCCGGCCACATGTGGCAGGGTTGGGCCTGGCTAGTGTTAATCCTCGGCATAAGGGGGCTAGGCTGGATTATGTGGAAACATCTGTATGGGCGGATGAGAAGCTTGGACCTAGAAATGGAGGAGGGGGTTTTGGACTTGGGGAAACACATTAAGAGGTAAAACTGCTGTCAGACAAGAAGGATAGTGAGGATCAGAATGCGACATTTTGTGAGGTTCCCTAATTGATTAATAGCAATGGCACGAAAACACAAACAAGGAAGTATTTGTGAATATTCTCAATATTCTCACTCATCCAGGTTTGAGAACAAACAAGGAAGAATTAAGTGTGTGTGTGTGTGTGTGTGCGTGTGTGTGTGTGTGTGTGTGTGTGTGCGTGTGTGCTCATGTACAAAGCTCCTGCATGCTTTCAAATAGGAAAAAAAACATCAGACATTTTGATGGTTTTATTCATTTCCTGTTGCCATGTTTGTATTACAAAAACTGATGTCTTGACTGATACATCGGTCTAATTTGTAGTTTAAAACAATCTCATATGAGCCCCTTTTTCTTTTTCTTTCCGAGAAAAAGAAGAAGGGGCTTGTTAATAAGCAGGAAATGCAATGAAATGAAATTAAATAAAATAAGAAAATAAAAAACAAAAATAGGGCGTTTTATAGTAATACAATTACAGCAACAGTTTCGCAGTTTTCTTTAAATCACAATGACATTTTCTCAAAAAAACCTAGATGATTCCTCTCAGGATATTGTGCCTTCTATTTGGATGCAACGCTATGCAGTGCTAAGGAGGCTGCAAGGACAGTGAAAGACCTGTGGAGACCACGGACCTCAGCTGAGATGAAGGTCCGGGTTTTGTATATTTTATATGGACCTATTTCTATCTGGTAGTGATACATAGGGTCATTAATAACAATAATTAATAATGATAATTATAATTTAGAGGGAGGGGGAGACTGGGGGATTAGGCTTGCCTCAGTCCTCACTGGTTGGGGGGGGGGGTGAGGAGGGAGGAGGGAGGTGGTTTACATCAACAAATGCTGATTTACGTTGGTGAACAGATGGCAGAGAAATTGCTCTGTTTGGAAAAGATGTGCAATTTATTTCATTGATATGGTAGAGAGAGAGAGAGAGAGAGAGAGAGAGAGAGAGAGAGAGAGAGAGACTTGGTTGCAGGAAAAAGTGCTCAAATGCTGGCTGGAGGTGAAACTGGAAATTCTTTTTGAAATTGTTTTATTTTTTGTGGTCAGACCAACACGTACGATGGCACGTTTAGACTAAACTGCGCTTTGTCCTCTACCTCCTCTTCTATTGACCTCCATGTTAAGGCCTGATGATGGGTCCTTTTATCTAGGGTGTTCTAGCAGAGCTGTAGGTGCAGCCGTATCAGAGGTTTCCTCAAATAAACTATTTAAGTCAACAACTGCTACGCCTATGTTCAATTAAAAAACAAACAAATTGGTTTTACACTTTGAATTAAACACGATTTCCCTGATTTTTAGAGGTTTCCAGTAAATTAATGCGACATGCTTCATGACATGACCATCTGATCATGCTAGTTTACTTGGAACTAACTGGGATCAGATATCTACCAAGTGCCTGGACTGCAATGAATAATTAAATATTTTGCCACTAAGGGGGGCAGCAGAAACATATATTGAATTCAAATGCCTCATTTCAACATAATGACTTGTCTAATGTACTGATTGTGCCCCCAAATGACGAGAGAAATGTCACCTGATTAGCAGAGAATGAAGGGCGAATTTATTTTATGACACCACATTGTGTGCAATGTTGAACAGAGGTTCAGTGTCTACTAAAGAAGGTGCAAACGATCCTTGTCTTGTACCTACGCGAGATAGCAATAGCCTGTTAGCTTACCGATAGCCCATGAGCTTGTTTTTGCTATGACAGTATCCGTGGTCGATCTGAAATCCATAGCAAACCTTTAAATTTTCAATACACTCAAAGAAAATACCAGACTACACGTTGAGAGGGATAGTTGAAAATACATCAGCAATCACAGGGTTATGCAGACACATGGACTCCAGATGTGGTTGTGTGGAAATAAGTTGTACTGCGTCATTCTTTCAGCTAACACGGGCACCTGGTGAATCCAAGTCCGAGCAGGCACATTTGGATTTGATCTGAGAAAATTTTGGCACTTCACGCTTTAGTTATGGCGCTGGCGTCGTGCAGGCCAGATGTAGCCAAGATGTAATGAGCTTGGCTTGGATTGGGTCTGACGTGGGCCATAAAATGTGAGCATGTGGTTGAGTTCAAGCAGCCGCACTCACCCAGTCGTTCAAGGACAAATGTGAGCCGAGAACTGAAGATGTGGGACAAACATTCATTGCTATTTTTGCTCTCAACCAACTCCCGAGAGATTTATTTTCTCTTTAGCTGCTAAACGGTTCACTTTGTCTACCAGCTGCTCACGAACACACCTTTTTAAAGCTGACCTGCAGGTATACAGTGAGTTTTTAGAGCTTTTATTCAGAGACTGAGTCAAAAACGTGTGAGGTTCATCACTGCAATCTGTGACGCAACATATCTTCGATTGATTACAGTAACTGTTCGGATAAAAAATATTGATAAAAAACAGTTAAAGGATACATACACACACACACACACACACACACACACACAATTCATGGCGATTCAGCCTGCAGAAACATACAGATTCAGTTTGGGTAGAGCTTGGCTATTATTAAATATGTGTTTGGCCCAGGGGTTAATTTGAGCCGGATCCTGCCGGAACAAGATCCGGCACCTCTGAATTTTGGCCTCCCTTTGTTCCGGTACTTATTTGGGCAGATCCGGTACCTCGGTAATTATTTGGGCAGATCCGGTACCTCTTGTATTAAAAGAAAATATGGAAACGTTTTAAAAATGTTTCAAATTCAACAATAATGTGCATAGATAAATTTACAGACCAAATACTTCGAATTTCATGTTGTTTATTAAGATTCAACGTCATTTGAAAGAGTCGGAGATCTGTTGATGCACTGACGCCAACAAACCACGCACCTGACACGAACAAATAACCTTTCGAAATTCGCCGCCTCTGAGGAGCAAGCAAAGAGGAAATAAACATTTACTATTTCAACGCCAACATGTTAAAAAGACAGTTAAATTTGCTGTTTGTTCAAAAAGAAGGAGGAGTCGCATGACGCTTAACACGAGTCAGAAAAGCCTCCACAAGCGGCGACGAGGGCAGCTGCAGTGGTCATGTTGACGATCAAAATCGGCTGCAGCAGGAGGCTAGCGCCGCCAGAGCTAGCCAGGTTCACCTCCAGCTAGCTAAGCCGGGGCAGGAGGCTAGCGCCGCCACAGCTAGCCAGGTTCACCTCCAGCTAGCCAAGCCGGGGCAGGAGGCTAGCGCCGCCACAGCTAGCCAGGTTCACCTCCAGCTAGCCAAGCCGGGGCAGGAGGCTAGCGCCGCCACAGCTAGCCAGGTTCACCTCCAGCTAGCCAGGTTCACCTCCAGCTAGCCAAGCCGGGTCTAACGTGATGTGGGGTGTCTTGGACAACTAAATGGTGAGCATACCATCTAATAATAGGCCGCCGTGCCAATCTTTAAATACCGTAATAATAATAATAATAATGGAAGATTTGTGTGAGCTCTTTTTTGTTTGTTTTACAAGTTAGACCTGTTGAGAAACGAATTGCTGACTGTAGACTCGAAGTCCCAGCTGTGGTGATGTGGGCATTCACCTGTGCTGTGCAGAGGAGGCTAAATAACTGTGAATTATCGTTATAACATTGATACTATGGATATTATTTGAAATGGAGGCTTGTAAGTCCCACATCATGGAAAGTGGGCATTTGTATGTTGTTTTCTGTATACTTCCGGGACCTGTGCCCCTCTCTCACCCCTGAGCCGTCATATGTACTTAGCGTTCTGGCACCTTATGATTTACAAATTAAGCAATGGATTTACATGTTGTTTTTCTGTGCGTTCCTGGACCTGTGTCCATCTCCTCACAGCACTTGTTTTGCCCCAAATACTGTAGTTTGTACATTTTACTCTAGAATAAGATTTCTAGGGAGTAAGTGACATATGTTAGGTATGGGGATCTAATAATCTAAACATTCATGTCGGATCTATTGTCAGATATATCTATCTGTTACAACTTCAACTAATCAGGCCTTTTACCTTAAAGGTCAGAATATAGGTGCACTCCAAATTTCAGTTGCTGGTGGTTATTGATTCCAGTCATGGATACAGAAAATCAAAGGAATAACAAGTGAAAGTGAGAACATTTATTTCTAACGTGCTCCCTGATTTAAAACAAAACAAAACAAAACAAAAAAAGAAACAGAAAATGGAAAAAGAAAAGAAAATTGACACAAATGTCAGAGACTCTACTGACTTCCATGTGAGCACCTGTCGAACACAACGTCAAAACCAACTTTGTCTTAAGTATCTTGAATGATTAACACAAGATCAGCATAAGAATTCCCTCAGATAACAGCAGCCATCTC
The DNA here is from genome assembly GCF_037954235.1 of Aulostomus chinensis. Classification (NCBI taxonomy): domain Eukaryota; kingdom Metazoa; phylum Chordata; class Actinopteri; order Syngnathiformes; family Aulostomidae; genus Aulostomus; species Aulostomus chinensis. The sequence goes on from NC_141338.1 coordinate 8,413,721, forward strand.
TGGGAAAATGTGTTTTGTCTGCAATTTTACTTCAAACAAAAAATTCTCATCAATTTCTAAATGGAGGTGAGATTTATGGCTTACACTGCAACCAGCCACCAGAGGGCGGTCATGGTTGGTGGCTTCACTTTTTTGAGGTTCTGTCTTGCCACCCATGCTTTATTTACAGTCTATGGTTCAGACTCATTTTGAACAGGAATTGCAGTGGTTGTATAATAAAGTCAACTGGAGTGTTGATTTGCACAAGCATGCAGGGGGGAGGTCAATGCTAACGAGAGTGACTCAGTGAAGGACGTGCCAATACACGCCTTTAAAACTGAGACAGGTTAGAAACCTTGAGTGTGAGACAGGACCGAATGTCAATCTTTGTTTACGTGTGCGCACGTAGTTGCACAAACAGATAAACGAAAGGATACGAGTGAAGTATAGCACAGACAGCTAGCTGCCATTAGCCTGATTGGCCTGAGAGGTCAGCAGGGGTCAATTGATAGGTCAATCACCTTGTCGATTTGATGACCCATCCACATTGGTTTGGCAAGTGGAAGGCCGGACAGTGGACAGACTTCACTCTCTCTCCCTTCGTCTGACTTATTGTGCATTCCGGCGCAACGTTACATTAACAGAGAAAAATCTATCCGATCACTTATGCTGATTTACGTTGGGACTGCACTGCCCCATTAACCCCCTTGACCAGCTCAAGAGAACATTTTTAATGCAATAAGATTTATGCTGCAAATTACTTCAGAGCAGTAAAATAAAAGCACATGAGATGTGACTTTGGAATTGTGTGTTTGTGTTGCATTTACAAAAAAAAAAGTCTAAGTATAAAAATCATAAAAGGAGAAATAATATCTTGTGTGTGATACTTTTTAAACAAAGATTTAATTTTACAGCTTGTCAACAGTTTATGCAGCATCATAGAGCAACTCACTAAACATCTTTGCACTCTTGTATCAAATGCAGCCATTAATATTAAAAAAGCTCGGCCTACATGTTATCTGAACCAAAACGTGGCCTAGATAGCAAACACAAGATAAACGCATCAGTTTTCCCAGCCTGTGTCCTAATGTGCAGCAAAGAACAGGGAGATCTGCGTATCTTTATCGCTGCCCTATTAATGATACAACATGTACAAAAGTACCCCAGCTCAGGTACCACTCCTCCTCTAACCTGCCAAATCCAGCTTGACTAAAAGAAATACCTCCACATGCTGCACCCAGAGACATGATGTCAGGGGTCAAGAGGTTAGGTTAGGGGTCCGGGACACGGGTTACCTAACCTTATTACATCATTGCCACCAACACAGGAGCGGTAGCAAATGGATTAATGGCAGGAAATGTCATATAGTTATACATTTTGAATAAATATATAATTTATCTTACTACAGCTATTGATATCTGAAAAAAATGATCTTCAAAATTCAACTACTTGTCTATTAAAGGATTGTTGAGCATATCGAAAGCATAATTCAGGACTTATCTGTTTCATCGTTTTTCTTTTATAATTTGCAAATAACTTGCCTCTTGTTCCCCTCGTGCTCCTGCTATCTTTTTTTATTTAATTTTTTAATGAAATGGGAATGGGATACGAGTGATTTGTTATGCCCTGTCCTTGTAATATGCTTTATAAATAAATTTGCCTCAAGTCATTTAATATTGTGTTAATTTTCAAAAAGTCTGAAAAATGAAAGGGTCCATAATCAGTTTGAAACAGTTTAACATGACCTAGCCAGATGAATAAAGACATTCTAGTTGTTCAAAAAAAGTTTTTTTGGGGTGAAATGTCACAAAATTCATGCTGACAATCCACCAAGCTTCAAACTAATTGTGTGTCCAGATTAAAATGGTAAAATAGAAGGAACTTCTGCGACATGAACGATTCCACTTGCCAAGTCTGCAAATAAAGCAAGTTTGGAATGATTACTAGCTCCTTCTTGCAGTTTAATTCATCAACCCCCAAATTATTACATGAGATTAGAGACATAAATGCAATGGGATTATTATCCCTGAAATTATATCGACTGATGTGTTGCACAGTGATGCTAAACTTTTCAGCTTTTGGACGTTGCACTGTGTCCGCCATGTTTAGTCGCTCTCTTACCCATCTGCCATTTAGCGCGACTGAGCAGGCAGTGCAGTGAGATAGTGGTTGAGCAGAAAACAACGCTGGTGAGAGATGAGAGTGATTCCTTTTCACCACTATCTCTCCACCTGGAAGCAAGAATTTACCTTCCTCCTACGTCTTCTCTTATTCCGCACGTCAGGGCTTTAAGTATCTGATTGTTGTCGTTCCTCACATTTCATCGAGCTGACACAGGATTAACAGAGTTAATTTGTGTTTATGGGATTTGCAAAATATGCTGAAGTGTCCATTTCTTATTTGAAGTGACATTTTAATTTGCATGCACACATTTCACATTAAGAATCTGGACAGTTCGGTCATATCTACGAACAAAAAAACAAACTCGTTCAGCAAAAAAATGCAACAATGAGTAGAGCAAAAGAATCCAAAAACAGGTAAGAATATTAATCTTCCATCTCTATATGTACACGCACGCACACACACACACACACACACATATATAATATATAATATATAATATATAAACTGTAGCTTTGTTCAGCAGTGCTGCAGCAGATCAGATGACCAGCTTCACTCGGGGTGACCCCAGCTTTGCAGGTCTGCGGTTACCTCAAACTCCTCCAATATTAAACACAGACGTCTATTATCCTCGACTGGTCTCCATTTACCTGAGGACACAAACAGACACACACACGCACACACACACACACACACACACACACACACAAATACGCACGAACAGAAGCAGGCAACCACACATGCGATGAATATGTGCTCACTTGTTGTATTGTGCGCCTGTGAGTGAGGACAATGGATGGACTCGCAATGAAATATTTACTAAGGAGCAGCACGAAGCCCGGGAGGTGTTAAAGGTCATCAGAAAAGGAACACAAGAAACATGGAAGATCAGAAATGACAGTTTTGTTGTTTTTTATTTGCTGCAAACTGAAATGTTTGTGGCTACGTCTGTTTACAATGTAGCGGTCAAATAAGAAAAGATACGACTGACACAGCTGCAAACAACACTCTCCTTAAATGATTAGGAAAAAGACAACGTTTTAATTTGGGATATATTAACCATTTATGCATACTCTTTCATATAGTGTTGAAACAGTTTTTTCTAGATATTTTAATCCAAATCCTCATCATAATTTCACATGGAAGCGTTTCCTCAGGCCCGGATTGCTGGATTGTTAAGACTGTGTTTTTTTTTATTAATTGGAGGTTTAGTTCTTACACGTGCAGAAGGCAAATGACGTTTCCTTCCACCATCACTTCCTACTAACAACATTGCTACTGCTGCAGGAGCAGACTTGCTGCAGAGCTTGTGGTGGCTTACCCTGCTCAGATGGGGGTTTGTCCCCATCAGCTCTCTACAAAGAGCGTTTAGCCTCTCCTGAATAATCCAATGAGAGCATCCGGCAGATGGGGACCTGAGGTTCGAAACCTGAGAGCGACATCTGACACATACGCACAGAGGAGGCTGGATGACTTCGAGGGGAGGAGGTGTAGATTCTGGACATAACAGTCTCTGCTCCTTCTCCCGCTGATGCCTGAATAAACACATGCTCTTTAGCACTGAGGGGAAAGTCCACTTGCACCAGACATTTTGGGGGGGGGGGGGGGGGGGGGGTTTGCAGACAAAAAAGAGCTGCTCAAACATGTTTCATTATTCAAGAATTTTCCACCAACACAGAAGTTCATGCCGTAGCTGTCAAACAGTCACGATTACTGTGTATTTGTTGGCCTCCTCTACCACTCACTCTCAACGCATTGCCCTGTCTCTAACCTTCCTGGGCTCGGGTAGCATCCATCATCTTAAAACACAATGTATTCCAGTCCAGCTTCAGTCGCAACCGTGTTGGGTGTAGGGGTGCTGAGCAGATGTGTGTGCGTGTGTGTGTGTTGCTACAACTTATGGGCTGTCAACACAAAGTGCAGGGCCTTGCCGGAAATCAGACAACCACTGAATGACTGACAGTGACATTGCATCATTATGTTCTCGACATCTGTGTGTGTATGTGCATGTGTGTGTGTGCGCTCAAGTGTGTATGATGGTGTGTATCAAACCTCCTTTCAGTTATATTTCTCTCTTTCCTCTGAAAGATGTTTCAGCAAAGGGAGGCACAGACACGCCACTTATCATCGTGATGGCTTCATCACTGTCACCTGGAGATGTAACTGCTTCCTCGCCTGCCGCTGCGTTAATGGTGTTCATGCTTTCTTTCTTTTTAATATATCTTCCTTAATGTTCCCATCTTAAACATACTGAAGTCCCTCTCAGTGCCAGCAAACTAACAATAACATTCCGCCGTTGTTTTCCTGCAACAACATGCATCTCTTCTCTTTTTAGTCTGCCTCTTATTTTCTCCCTTGTGACTCCTCCTCTTTCATTTCTCCTTTTTTAACTTACGTTCAAACCCCCTTCCCTTTTCCTACTCCCTCTACCATGTAACCCCCCCACCCCTCCTGGGCCCACCTCTTTCCCATCAGCACCCAGGGGCTGATGAATGCGTGGCCTTCTATTGATCGCGATGGGTGATGGATGATGGCTGGAAGATGAGTGATGGGGTGCAGGCAAAGGTGCCAATAAGGGGGCAGTAGGAGGGTGGGGTCTCCACTGCTGGCGCTAATGGGAGAAGACTTGGGGAGATGGCCGCTCTGGCAAGCTGCTCAGCTACGGCTTTTCGACCCATGAACACGCGTGTTGCTGCATATCAGCTTGGTTTTGCATTTTCCCCCCACAAGCAGCAGCTATGGGTGACCCTTTTTTTGTCCTGTGTGAGCCATTACATGCATCAAGTGTGTGTTCCAAAAGTGTTCTTGTACATTTGACCATGAATGTGAGAGGAAAGTGTAAAACGTGCATGTGCGTGGGTGGTAGTCGGGTGAAGAGGAGAAAGGGGCGAGGGGTGTGTGTGTGTGGGGGCGGCGTGGGTGGAGTGCCCAAGTGGTAGTTAGCAGGAAAAGATGATGGATGATGGGGCAGGAGGGGAGGACTGCGCCGCAGTTCCAAATTGATATCCCAGCAAATGTTTTTGTCTGCTGTGAAAAATGGTGCCGCAACTCTCATCTCCACTGCCCCCCCCCCCCCCCACTACCCCCACTCCCCCTTCCCCCCACTCTTTGGTCTCTCTTTGGGCTTCTCCCTCTGCAGTGAATCACGCCGAGCAATCTATTTCCTACAGCCACAGCCTTACCTCTCGCTCCCCACTACTCTGACAGAGCCTGATCACAGCTCCGGCCTCCTGGTTTTCTGCTTGCATCGTATAGCTGACACTCAAGTCCTTGTTACCATAGAAACATGTCCTGTATTATTGTTCATCACCCCTCATCCTTTATCCTCTTCTTTGCCTAGCTCTTCCTGGCACTGCATTTAGAGAAAACTACCAGAGTGGACTATCGATTGTTGGCTATTACTGTAGCTGCTGGGGGTGGAGTGGAGCAAAAAGTAAAAGTCCCCCAGGGAGACTGAGGCTGGATTTCTAATTGAGTGGGATAATGTTGAAGTTTGGAAACAGGGGTGCACCATTTAGAGATGCATTGCTTTGTAGCTATATTATGAAGCAATGACTTGTATTAAAAGTTTTAAAATGTGACCAAGAGTGTGAAAAATGTCATAAGTAAAAACAAGACCTTCATATAATATAAAATTCCATGCCAGTGCATAGTTCAACTGTTAAACTACGTATCCCATAGACCTTCACTTTCAACTGCTGTGCTGGTGTATATTTTTCACAACATTCTAGCTAGCTGCTGTCTAATAAATTTTTATACAGTGTAAAAGTGCAGTCGAAAACCAGAAGCATAACTGTAAAAAAAAAACCTCCTCATGACTTGGGCAGGATTTATGCTACTTGTAATGATACCATCTCATAAAATCTAAATGCTAACTCAGTGATTTCTTGAACCAAATGAGACGACAGAAAGCATCAATTTTTCGTATGCAGGGTTAATCGATGTAGGTATTGAGTTCCTTTTTAGCATCCATCTGCCAGTTTCGGTTAATTTTGCTCTTGACAGACCAAACTGCTAAATGTGTTTTTAAAATGAGGAGTTGTACAAGATGCACTATCAGTCTGGTAGACACAGTCTGGAGCGTTAGCAGGCTTAGTAGTATTTAGTATATTAGTGTAGCAGTGGGGCAGCACGGCGGTGCAGTGGTTAACACTGTCATCTCACACCAAGAAGGTTCCAGGTTCGAGTCCCCGCTCCGGCACAAGATCTTTCTGTGTGGAGTCTCTGTGGGGGTTTCTCTCTGGTGCTCCAGCTTCTGCTCCCACAGTCCAAAGACATCAAGAGGGGACGAGGCTGATTGATACTCTAAAATGATCGTAGGTGTGACTGTGAGTGTGAATGGTTGTCTGTCTCTATGTGTTGGCCCTGTGCTGGACTGGCGACCCGTCCAGGGTGAACCCCGCCTCTCACCCGAAAGCCGCTGGGATAAGCACGAGCAGAAGAAAATGGATGGATGGTGTAGCAGTGATGAGATCTTTGTCCGCCAGCCATGACTGCTGCTAGCTTGTTCTCACAGCTTATGCTGGTACTATGACTACAACAACATGGAAGAGAAGCATGGCATTATTTACATGTTACTTTGTTGCACTTTTAATTTATCTCCTGCTGGTAGTTAGAAAAGCAGTTAGCTAAGTGTGTAATTTTGTGCAACTGGATTGCTGCAAGGCCAACCTTATAGTAAGCATCAACACGGTTGACCCTGACCAAAAGGAATTGAGATGTTACATTTGATTGATTTCAAGAATAAGCCCTGAAGCAAACAAAGTTTATGAGACAAATGTTTTTTCCCCACAAGATATTAAAAAAAACAACACCACTTTTACGATAGCTGAAGCATAAATGCAACCATTATAAATAAAAAGCTGTTGAACCAACTAGAAAGCGGATCCATGACTTCAGCTTCACCACAACTCGATTTAGACATTTTCTTTTTCCTGGCATGATGATGGTTAATACCTGGGATAACCAGCGCAGACTTGTTTTGTTCATTTTTGGCAACAGATATTTTTAAGACGCATAAATACTTTGAAATTCACATGTAGAGGTTGCCTACTGACATTTTAAATCGTACAGCAAAACAAAAAATATATATATTTCAGGCATTTAACCAAAAATGCATTAAAAAAACTGTCATTGACATTTTGGAAATGGCCATTCAATAATGCTAACTTATTTCCATTCGTTTGAACGCTACTCTGTTGACTAAAAGTTTTATAACCACCGGTATGGTCTTTTAACTTAATATCCTCTGGTCATTTTTTTTTCTTTCGGAAGAAGGCATTTGTGTGTCTGCTTGTGCTGGAATATTTTTATTTCCAGTTTTAGCGGCCACTGCAGTGGACGGTTTTAAATTGTTCTATACTTTATTGTTCTGAGTGAAAATCAAGTGTTGGAGATGAGAAATGAGGGAGTAATGTTGGGAGAAAGGGATGAGGGAGTTGACAGATAACAGCAGGATAACAGGAGAGATAGGGATGAGCTCACTTCTTTTGCTGTGCTTAAGGAGAGAACCATCTGCAGGAGAGATTGTGCCTCAGATTAGGAGTGAGGCGAAGCTCCAGTGGAGAGGATTACAGCTGCGAAACAGAAGCAGCACTAATAGAGGACAATCCAACTGCCTGGAACGAGCTCTACCGCCCACCCTGGAAGATGCACAAGCAAAGAAAATAAGCAAAGAGAGACGGACACGACTGAAAACACACACGCTTTACATTAAAAGTGGTTAGTATTCTATAGATCTGCAGCAACGAGGCAATAAGCCAAGAGCAATATTTAGAAGACAAGTGATAAACATTTATCTGTGCAGATGTCATAAATCAGGCTCATTATTTCTCACCCAGACTGTTCTGTACCTGGAACACCTTGTTAATTTGTCTTTTATGTTGTGGACACGGCTCGGGTGCTGCGGTCACTGAACATCTGCGACTAGATTATCGACCAATGAGTGAAATAGGTGCTGAAAACATGTTAATCTATTGCAGGAACTGCAGACGCTCTCTCTCATCGTTGTGTATTCTAAATCTGTAGTTTGAATCCGGCTATGTTTGGCTTCAGGATATGTCGTAACTCTAATCCTAGTTCACTAACTGGGCTGCCCAGTCAAGGGGCCAAGAAGCCTACTCCCATAAGACCAATCTCTCTGACATCTGGGCCCTCTGCCTTTCTCTGGGCTTCAGACAGATGTTGGATGATTGTTAAGCTCTCAGGGTTCTTAGGAAAGGAGAAGTAAGAGTCGCCTGTGGTTTCATGGTTGTTAGAAAATGTGTGTGTGTGTGTGTGTGTGACTTTGCAAATAAGAAATTGATCAAAGCATTTCCATGGAATAGAATAAGGAAATACCAAAAAAATGACAGAAAAAAATTATGTTTAGTTTTAGTGTTGGGAAAAGTCAAAATGTTCATATCACAAGTAGCTGTCGTTTGAAAGTAACTGATCACCTTACAGTACTGAGGTTTGTGGACATTCATTTGCACAACTTCCAACAGGAAAAGCACACAAGAAGGAATTCTGAAACCAGGATTTATCCAGTGTTCTATTGAACCAATGATGTTACCGTGTTCACCTATTTTCTGTCCTTGAATCGACGGTATTTCTGCCGACTATTTATGGTCTGACTTTGTAAATAAGATTCGATGGTTGAGAGCGGCTCCGTGTTTTTGACAATATCTTTACATACTTACTTGACAAACTGTTTCCCAAGAGCAGTCTTTTGCAGTTTAATCATCTTAATTTAATTATTCAATTTACGTGTACAATAGAAAATTTTAGCATGGTAACACAGTTGCTAAATTCATATTAAACCACTGCGTATTTTTCATTGTGAACCAGTCAGCATGCTAACATTAGCACTGAGCTAAAGGTGTGGTTTTGCATAGTTGGTACAATATGTACTACTAAGTACTTGGCAGAATCAAAAGCTGAGTTTGTTCTAACTGTCTAGCAAGAATTTCTTTGTGTGCATCGTGCGATTACTGGACATACTCAACTGCCACATGTGTTCAGACTGCTAAAAGGCAGATACTGAGGTTTTAAAAAGAAATTTAGAAGACAGTAAGGATCTTCCATTGTGTTGTTACGATTATCAAAATATTACCTTATTGAAAATGAACTAAATGGAAGATTATATTCTGGTTTCAAGCTAGCTACAGTACAAAATACACACACACACACACACAAACCCAAAATATTACTATTACTATCAAATAACATTATGAAGCTGGTAAGTGGTGCTTTTATTTTAAAACAGGATATAAAACCTTGATGGTACAATGATTTATACCTCTAGCTGGTGCAACTGCATTCTACTGCAGGTTATACTTCAGTGTGTACAATGAGCGGTGCACTCTTTGTATGTATTATCAGTATGTAGTTTGAGTGTGGAGGCAATAAATTAGTAGGCTACATAATTTTTTTCAAAACGCATTTTTGTATCTTAGTTCCTCTCGATAGAGCGTAAATACTTGTGGCTGTTTGATCTGATATGTTTACTCGCATTACACGAGTAGCCTTGTATTTGCATTGACGAATTTAATAGTATAAAAATGGGCTTAATTCATTCAGTTGAAAATTTATATCTGAGCCACGGAAAGGGAAAAGATCACACCGGAATTTAGGTCAGGAAAAACCCTCTTTACTGTATCATCAAATCCGAGTTGACATCAGTCGGCGGTTTTCCAACCACAGAACAACTGACTCAGTAAGACATCCAGTCAATGTTAACATGCTAAAACTCATATCAGGATCGTTTTCCTGCCTCTGCTAACTTTAGCGCTCCAGATTTACAGTTGGGGTGGTTGATCCCTTGTTATTCTCAGTCCGTGTAGATTTATGGACTGTGGGCGAGACTCTCTGGTCAGCCAGTTTCAGGAATTAACACATCGTGGGCACACGCATTCACAAACATGCATGAACAATTATCACAGTGGATTGCGCTGTAATTCATAGAATGGCAGCGTGCCAACACACCACCCAGCAAAATGCTTGTATGCAAATGTGAATGTTAAATTCTCAGGAATGAATGTAACGAAGGACACAGGAAAAGTACTTCAAACTTTGATGTGGGTTTTCTTTAAACTACGCATGATATGGCTTTAGATGTACTTTTAGTATCGTTCCCACCTTGCAGTTCCAAATTTAGTACAAAGAGTTGTCTTGGTGGCATAGCAGCATCAGATGTAGCTCACTTTCTGGTACAACCCATGTCTTCTCTATCCAGCTGTATGCTTAGTATTTTGATTTGAGCTAAAAAGAAAAAAGTCAACTGTTAGGTGTGTTCACACCATTGCGATGGGAATTCGCAGGATGTATTCGCATCATTCCCTCAAACGTTTTTTCCCCCGCAAGGAGAATTTATTCATCCATGGCATAATCCGGAGGAGCACACAGCTGGGTGAATTTCACCGACCTCTCCAGGAACTGCACCTGGACGACAGCCGTTTCCAGCAGTACCTCAGGTTGACAAGGGCTCAATTTGATGACCTGTTGGCGAGGAGTGGTGCCAGGATATCACGGATGGACACCAACTGCAGGCGCCAGGACCATCAGGGGAATCTAAATGCTGTTAGGCTCTCTCAACACAGCGTCACGTGAATTTGTTACGTAGAATTTGCGCGTAGACGTGAATACGTGAATTCCGGGACGGGTCACTTGGCTCGCATTATACAGGTCATTCGAGTCATTTGTGTCATTCGCGCTACCTGGTCAATAGACACGCAAATTTGTGTCTATTCGCCTCTCTACAAAGACTTTACATGAAATCTAAATGCGCGAAAAATTTGCGTCTCGTTCTGTGTCAACACAACTTTAGCCTTTTTGTTTGGCGCTTACTTCTGTTAAGCTCCTAACAGTTTACAGTTATAAAAATATGCTATGTAAATAAAGTTGAAGTTGTTTAATCAGAAATGTATTCCAGTTCATGCGATACTCAGGATTTCCTTGCCACTATTCATGTCATTCATATCCTATAATTTTGATAAGGATTTGTTTGATTCAGGTCTGGATGATACTCACTGAGTACTGGTAAAAGATGCTAAAACGTGAGCTCACCCTGATCACCCCATAATGTCCAGTTGTCTCTCTATAAAGACCCTGATATAGTTTGATTGGTGGATTAAACACTTATCCCTCCCCTCAGTCACCCTTATTGATTTCCCCCCCATCCCAACGCCCCCCCCCTTTTTTTCACCCCCCCTTTCAAAGGTGAGGTGGACGCACGGTCTGATAAATGGCAGAGGATTGATTCGTATTTAATTAACAATTTGCCAGAGACTCTCCCTCCCTCCCACTCGACTCTCCTTCCCACCCCTCTCTTCTTCTCTCTATAAGGTCTCCGAAGGCTTGTGAGACATGCGACTCGGATAGGAGAGGTGATGCATGGGTAATTTATAGTCTGATCGATAAGTCCTGGCCTAACATCAACACCGCCTGGATATGAGGGCTGGAAGGACTGTCAGGGTCCACAAGCGAGGAGGAAGGTGAACGCTGAAAAAGGAAAGAGTGTCAGTGGAAGACTGATGGGGACATGAATGGAGACAACAAGAGTATTGAAATAATATCTAGTAATAAAGGAGTGAAAGTGGAAATGCATGGTGGGATTATGCATGGCGAGCACTGAGAGAAAAGGTCTGGCGTAGCTCTTGGCCAAGGCGCATGTGGCTGAAACTGTCGAGCAATGTACCAATAAAGTGCAACAATTATTACACGGTTGGAATGAGAGGAAAGAGACAAGAGGACATGAGTATAATGGTCACAAAATTAAATGCATAAATAACAATTTTTTTTAACTGATGGAACATGTGAGTTGTTCTACCTTTGTCCATTTCATGCGTTATTTATTGATTTAAAAAAATATATTTCAAATGAACGGACAGTAAATTTTACATGGAAGTGAAAGGTGTAAGCTTTTAAAAAAAAAAAAAAAGAAAGTCCAGTTGCTATGTGCAGCAGAGGTGGAGAATTTGTTTATTGCTTTTGTTTTCCCAGAAAATCCTCAGGTTTAAAGAGGTTATTTATTAGAGAAAAAAAAAAAAGCGGTCGAATTTCTTCTTAAACACGAGCTTGGAAACAGTTAAGCAGAACATATGACATGATCAACTTGCAATGACTTTTGGGCAAAATAAGCCACCACAGATTTGAAATATTTGAGGCTGTAAGAAAATTCCTACATGTTAAAGCAAAGCAAATATCATTTTTTAGATGAGTGTTCACTGTAGCATAATGTGTACATGACATGATTTTGATTATATAATACCTATACCTCAGGTTGCTGTTATGCTAATGCTTATCCATCAGGGGGCAATGCTGAGTTTAAATTCTCAAAAAGCCACCAGTCTGCGCACACACACACACACACACACACACACACACACACACACACACACACACACACAGAGGAAAACACTTCTTCATGCCAACTTCAAAAACCCATATAGGTATCATTTGTCTTTACAATAAAATGAAGCCCTCGTTATGATGAAATGCCTCAAAAGAAAACAGATACTCATAAAAATAACGATGCTGAGCTGTCACTCAGTAGCGAGAAAGGTCCAGATTAAAAGTGTTTGCTTGACTCGAGAAAAGGAACAAATTCATTCACCCAGAAGAAAAACTGGGAGCAAGGTGAGAACAAAGACAATTAGTCTGTGCTGCTGCCCCTCACTTACTGGATCTGGACACTGGACATCAACCCCTCCCCACACACACACACACACACACACACACAAAATGGGCCGCTGAGTGGGCACGGTGTGGGATGAGACCGCAGCATTTACAGCCATCCTCATAAAAGTGTTTTATCACATATCTTGTAATGCAACACATTAAGGGCTGCTGTTGTTATTTCCAACAAGGTCATTTTTAGCCCCTTCCTCTTCCTCTGCAACCCTGCATCCTACGGTCAGCATCATTCTCTATTTCTCTCGCTCTTTTAGTCTCTCCTCCTTCTCAGCAGGACGTGTCAACGAGGTATAATAGTACAATTATGCTCGTCAAGGTGTGAGGATAGTACAAATATACACATCTAGGAATGGTTGAGGGTCCCTGTGTCGTATCTGCCTCACGTGTGACTGTCTGCATTTTTATTTGTTTTGCACTTTTCTGTGTCGGGAAGCTTAAATGACATGCGCGCGCGCGTGTGTGTGTGTGTATAATCAAGTGTTTTTACACAACTATCCTGTGTGTCATTGTTAAAATGCTTTCAATTTTATTTTGGGATTATTATTCTGTCAGACCTACTTCTTCCTGATATCAGTATTTTTTTAACCTTTCTTTAATGTAGCTTTTTCATTCATTCATCATCTTAATGAACAACTATATGTATTATTATTATTATTATTATATTCCTCTGTTCATGCTTAAGTCCCCAGGCTTTTCTGGTAATCCCATCAGTTTGGCCTCTCCCCTCTAACCCCCTCGATTCTCCTTCAGCTCCAACAGTAATAAAAGAAAAGCATAATCCAGTGTTTAGAAATATGAGATTTGCTCTTTGGAATCTGGCAAGTCAGGCATGGATTAAGGGCCCACGCAGAGGCAGCAGCTCTGTGCCCCCTGGTGACTATTATGGAGGACAGGACGACTGCCATAAGTGTGAAAATCACAAGTTTAGCTGGATCTGACGTCACGTCTTTCGTTTTGAACGGGATTATAATCCGTGAAAAATCTGTGCTTGAACAAATATTGCTTTGTTGTTGTTGTTGCAGTTTCGTGTCAGAATTACAATTTTATTGTTCCACTACTAGTCCCCCGCCCCCCCCCCCCCCCCCAAAAAAAAGAGAAAAAGAAAATTACCTTGAGCACAGATGTGTCCGATTTTTCCTCGGGTGATCGAGAGAGGAAGTGGGCGTGTGTTCGTGTTATTTATGGCTGCCAGGATTTGAATTGATAGAACAGGAAATTGGGCCGCTTTTTCATTTTTTTCCCTTTCCTATTTTACCGCACCCTGCTCATTTCTTTAATACGCTCTAAAATGTAAATCCGTATGCACACATGCATCCTGGACAATGCCCCGATGTGAATTTTATGTAAAACGTACCCATAACTCTACTTGACGGTGTAACATATGACTCTGTGTAATTTCATTATGTAAAAGGGTTTTGTGTTTGTAGGAGAGCTGAGGCTATATATACGTGTGTTTCTAATGTGTGTGTGTGTGTGTGTGTGTGTGTGTGTGTGTGTGCGTGCGTGTGCATGCATGCATGTGTATGCATGCATGTGTGTGTGGGGGGGGTTTAAGAAGATAGAAGAAATGATTATCAATAAAGCCTTCAGTCGTGCAAAAAACAGCCTGATCTCAACATTAAAATCAAACTAAACAAATGATAGAAATCCTCTCGATTATTTTAAGTGTCTGATTGATGGAGTTCAAAACAGCACCTTTACACACACGTTATTTGACATCACATGTTTGTTTTCAGTTTGATATTCTTTTAAGAAGATTTCAACTTTAGCCTTTTTTTCCCGTGTGATGTGCGATGCTCACTCGTGCATGCACACAAGGGCATAACCATGCGATAAATAATGGGACGGTTCAGATGAGAGCCCTGCCCCGAGAGAGTTTTTAAGAGGATTTTCCATAATTCCCGGATTTTCTTTAGGAAGAAAGAATAAAGAATAACTCTGAGGACTTCATCAGGACTTCTGATCGTGATCATCAAAGATGGTAGCCTCGCTGTGGCAACGAAAACTCTCAGCCTTCACAGCAACCCTTTCCCAAGTTCTTAAGAAATTCTGATCAAATCTAAGATATCAACCAACAAGGAATAAAAGGGAGCATGTCATTTGCAGTTATCACTCGGTGGCACAGTGACTAATTTGCCCTGGAACCCATTTCACAACTCTCCGCCAAGCTTTGTGAAAAGTCAGCCTCATGGACAACAACATGAGCTACTTGGTGGTGGTAATAACAAGAGACACATTGAGACAGAGCAGTTTTTACACGCACGCACACACACACACACACACACACGCACACAATATGTTTTATAAATAATACATTAACAAAATTAAGGCTGAAGTAGTACTATTCAAGCAAACACTAAATCTTAAGTATGGGCTAATGTTTCAAATATATCATTTTTAACAGCGTCCATTATATTCTTTTTGCAAGTGATGCTTCCTCAGCAGGACCTCAAACTTAGAAATCACCATTGATTAAAAGTGCAAATGCTTATCCTATTGCTTATTATCAATTACACTCAGCAAATGATGTCAGTCAATCCATCAGTTGACTTTGTTTTTCTCCAATAAATAATTATTAATAATGCATGCGATCTCTATTTTGTGCAGGAGCATTTGCGCTTGGATTCTTGGTAATGTGATGAAATCACACAGGCCGCCTGTGTTGTCCCGGTGACACATGCATAAATATCCCAAGTGTTTGTACATATGAATCTCTCACAAGTCTCTCGGCGAGTGTTTATCACGCGGCCTCTTCTTGCTGCATCTTATTATCTCCATACTGCTCTGCTAATGCCATAATTCTCATATATGTGTCCTTTCGTGCAATTAGTGTAATTAGAGGTTAGAGTTGGTTTTTCTCTCTTTGACTGCAATGTTTTTATGTGTTAACCTTTTTCCCCCATATCTTATACTCCGGTGCAGCCTGGTGTTAAAAAGGTGATGGAGGAAAGGACACACCCTTGCAGGAAAATATCTTCTTAAGTGGTCGAAAAGCTTGGTAATACAACTGCTGAGGCCTCCTCCCTCCCTCTTTATGTGTAAACATGTCACCGCACGCGCAAAGCTCCCGCAAGGATTCACGCCTTTTCTTTTATTAAGGATCTGCCAATCTATAATGTGGAAATCATGCTCTGCTGCCATTGATTGTGGGAAGTAGGCGTGGTAAGCTCTAGAAACGGCACTGAGAGTGTGAATGTACTCGTACATATATATTAGTGTGGTGTGTGCGTGTTTTTGTGTGTGTATGTGTGTGTGTGTGTGTCTAAGCTGTACCAGACACTCCAGTCTATTGGATTGAGATTCATTCGCTATTTAAGGGTCAGGGTTCGGGCCGCGTGTGAGCTGCATGGCTCACTGATCAATACCGCTGCCACACACCCTGCCTGACCCCGGCATTTTGTCACCGTAAATCCCTGAGCTCCCTTTTTCTTCAGCTCACCCCCCACCCCCAACCTCCTTACCCAACCCCCACCTCTTTTTTTTTTTGCTTCTTAAGTCATTTAAGGAAGTGATAGAGTCAAGGGGGAGCACTTTGTAAGATCTAAATACTTTTAATATGGTGGTGGATGGTTGTTTGATGGCTAATCTGAAGAGATTCAGGTGTTGAGGGATGTGCTGACGGCTCAGGAGGAAAGTTTGAATCTCTTGTGTGAAAAGGGGAGATAGTTGAAGGAGTTTTGATGAAAACTAAGACTAAAATCAAACCCTATATTATCTTGGTAATTCACCTTGGCAACACCAACCCTAACTAAAATAATCTAAACAATCTAACTTTACCCTATTCATTACTTGCCTCGTCCTATTTGGGGATCAACTGGGTCACAGTGTTTTTCCCTTCGTTTCACTGACACTGACTTGTGTCTTGCCCTCCATTTTGCATTCATTTCTATGCATTTCCTATCCTCATGAATACCATCTGCAGTCTCCTCCTCTGATTGGCCATGATCACCATACAGGACCCAGAACATCAGCTGAAGACTGAGTTCAGATGGTAGAAACATTTCCTGGGTGGGGCTTCTTCATGTCTGACAGCGCTAGCATTAACGTTAGCAGAACTAGCCTCATCGCTGGTGGTGCACAGCAGCAAGCTGAATGTTTCAGGGTATTTTAGGACTTTAAAGAGTTTGGAACCCACTGCCCCAGCCCCTCAGCCTAACCTTAACCACCACAACTAGATGCCGAAATCTAACCTCAACCCTAAAATCAACCTGTGAGCAGCCATTTGACCCCGAGGACTCCAGTGTCTTGGCCCCAGAAAGCATAACCCCATAAGAGACTAGTCCACCATAACCTTGCAGTCCTCACCCTAAAATTCTCTGATCTTTGGTGTGTGGGAACAGCTAAATAAATTCACAATACACACATTCATGCACATCCACATGTTTAGTCACTTTTAGGGTATTTACATAGATTTCCATTCGTTTCTGGGAGGCTAACCACTTCTTCTCTTAATTACACATTTCAAAATTAGCATTTTCCAAATGGGGACACATTTTCTTCGTGTACGTGCAGCCCCCAATTAACTGGTCCTTAATCGGGTTTGTGTCCCCACACACATATGCCAACATAAAGCACAGGGCACATTTGCTCCTCTGCAATGTCCTTCACACGTCCTTCACCGTGATCTTCATTCCATGCGAACTGCCTTAGCCAGTGCGCCCCCTTCACCTCCCTTCACTTCTGCTTCACTCTCTCTCTTTCTCTCCACCTTTCCTTCCTTCCATCCCTCCATCTCTGGTGCGTCTGTGGCAGCCGTCACACCGTGCAGACATGTCTGCCTGTCTGCTTTGATATAGTAGCATAGGGTTTACCTGACCACCAAGGTCAGGGACGAACAATCTATTCAATCCACTCATTGTTATTAGGGATATAAATAAATTTGGTTGGAAGACTGCACCTTGAACTCTGACCCTTTACCCTCAGCTGATATTTATCTTTTTTTGGTCCCTGTATTTTTTTCCTCTGTTGCTTGGTGACAGAAGTGTTTCTATCCCTCCCTACTTCTTGTAGTCCAAGTGTTCAACAAATCCATTAAGTGAATGAGATGCTGACACTCTACATATGCAATATTCAGAGATGCAGAGACAAAATTGAGAGTATCACTAATGATTGTGTTCGCCTATGTTGTTTTTAATTTATTAAAAGGATGTGTAAAAAATGGCATTTCCATTAAATTTGCTTTTTTTCCTCTTGGCCAGAATTTGTATCCTCTTCATATCAAGATGAACATTGAATCCCTCTGCACGTCCTTCCTTTCTCTGGTGCTATTTGTGCCCATGGTTTGTGATGGTTATCTAATTAAAAAAATAATATAACTAGGTTGCTTAGCGGTATAGAACCGAAGCATTAAGACCTGGTTAGAACACTTAGAACAAGTTGCATGTTTTAAATAGATTTTGACATATTCCTTTCAGAGCTGATGAAACATGGATGGTGTCTTTAAAAAGAGAATACGATGGGGACAAGAGATCAGATTTGAATGATGTGTGTTGGTTTTTGTACGTCTACCCTGAAAAGCACTTAAACCCTTTCAGATACAGTATTTAAGCTTAAAAAAAAACACATAAAATGAAAGTGGTGCACCTCCTGTAAACAATAGTTGTAGCAGTAGCATCTCTCCTCCCGTCTTTGTCCCTGAACTCTCCCCACCCTCCCTACCCCCAGAAACCAAATTATAAAATCATCGAGAGCATGATGAGATTGCTGCTCGGTTATTAATCTTCAATAAATACATCTTGACCCAGGGATTAAGTGTATGCCCTCTCCACCCCCTTGTCCTCACCAACCCCACACACCCCCACCACTACCCCAACACACACACAGAAACACACCAAGCTCGCTCATCTCTCCACAGATCCTTTGACATGAATTATGAAAAAAAAAAAAAGGAATGAAAACAACAAAGCAAGGGAGAGCGCTGCAGGAACAAATGTTCCAACCTGGATTGAGTGCTGGCGACTGATGTCGGTGACCTTCGGGGGGGCCCTCAGGTTGAAGTGGGATTACTTCTTTTTTTCTGCTAACAACAAATAATATGGCAGTCCAATACAAACCCAGGAAAACAGGCTAGAGGGAGGCGCTATGAGAGGATTTTTTCAGATCTAGATGTTCAAATGTTAGACTTGGAGAGGGAATCCACTGAAATCCAACTAAAAATTGCAGCGGATTAAAACACTTTGACTTTATTTGAAAAGAATAAGCAGTGCTCCACTTTACAACTAGACCGTATACAACTATATTCAAACTAAAACAGTTGCACTATTTTGCCAGGAAAAATCCATAAAGCCTGACCCTTGTAATAACTTTGATCAACCATGTAATTGATATCATCCTCTTTTGTCAGGTTATTTATCGACATGTTCGGGTAGTTTTGAGGACACGTGATTCAAAAAGCTGACAAGAATGCTATGACATTCAAAGAAATGTTTAATGCTTTATGGCAGCGTTGAGAGAATGAAGAGCAATTAGCTCATGGGCAATTAGCTTAGCGTAGCATAAACATTTCTTTTAATGAGGGATTATGTGTAGTTATTTTAATTGGAAGTGAGAACCACGCACAAAGCAATGTCAGAAAATATTCTGCAACAAACGGATGGTTCTCTCATATGTCAAATTGATATTTTTTTGTAAGGAAACAGCCAACAGCATTTTCAAGACTCTCAATATATCTCCTCTCACCCCCCCAAAGCAATATTCAAATTAAAACTCTACTCTGCTCCCCCCTCCCTCCCCCCTTCATTCACATCTACCTTGTCTTCTTTTGCCACTTCAGTAGTTGGCTTCAAAAACAACAATTATACTAAGTGATTTATCCCCTCCTTCAGCCTGACATCAGAGCAGATTTGAAGATATTCTTTGAAGGTTCCAAAAGATGCTTTAAAGCTGCTTTGCTATGATTGTGTGATTGTGTGTTCCTTCAAACATGGGAGTCTATTTTTCGTTTTTTGGATGCAGGAATTCTCCCTCTTTTATGCCACGTGTCAGGAGGCAATGACAGCTGAGCAATGGCCTTCTCTCTGCATAGCGGTAATTGAAAAGCATGGTGGCTGGCCGCTTGTGTAGCAGCCATCTGTGAGTCTGAGTGGTTTGGTGAGTGTTGCCTTCATGGGCGGGGAGGTCGAGGGTTACGTGAGAGCCAGACAGCCTCCCGTGGGGAGCTGTTAACACCTCATAGATGCCAAAGGCCCGGAGATGGCCCTTCGCAGAGCCAAGAGTCCTAATGAGAAAACGGGCGATTATCTTGCTGTGAGGGAAATATAAGCACATGCAGTTATGATTCCTGACAACAGCGATACAGCTGCAAAATATGGTTAAAAAAAAGCATGTAAAATTGAGGAAGTAAAGCCTGCTAGGGCTCATTCATACACACTTTCACGATGCTACTGAAGTAACAGAACTGTGGATGGATGATTTATTACCTATAAAAATCATTAATGCAGAAATTATTGCTCATTTGGAAATTAATTAAATGCAGATTCAGTAATTATTTGTTTTAGTCATTCATCAAATGTTTGTTTCTCCTAAAGCCCTGGTTGTTTTCTTCTTTTTAATTAAAATTTGAATACTTATTTTTGAATGTTGGTCAGAACACGTAAACAAATTTATCTGAAAAGATATTTTTATATCTATTCCTGGCCATTTTATCTACTCTATACTGATTAAGGATGCAAAAAACGTTCAATTTTTAGTATGTTTCATGCAATCTGCGAAACATAACTGATTACACATCCATTTAAAATGATGCTTCATTATGAGCAGTTGGCAGGTGGTTGCTGATACCTGAACGAAGATACTTTCTTAAAATCAGTATGTCTCTCATGTGCACACTTCCCCGTTAATGCTCGTCCTAAGTGCTCTGACGATTGCATAAAAATGACAAACATCTAAAAGCCAGAAGTGAGAAGAAGAGCTGAGTGATACATCGCTGGTACATTTATAATATGAATGTTCCTGAATGCATTTCAATCAACCATTGCAGACAGATTACCAGAGATTGCATTCCCGTCTAAGAATGAAATGAAGAGATAATTATGCAGCCGGCGGGTAATGGAGAGGTGGAGCCGTGATGGATTTGATTAAAGTTGTCAGTGAAAACACACGCTAATGACTGTGTTGATTAGTTAGATTGCTTTAATGCTGCTGCTGCCATTAATCTACAGCATAAACAAAAGTAGAATCCGGTTGGTTGGTGAAGTGTTTTTCAGTTGTTGTGTGCATTGTTTTGTCATTCTTATGTTACATTTCTACATTAAAATACAAGATCATTTTCCACATCTTCTTCCTCATCAGCACTTTTCTGTCCCTGTATGCCTCCGGATTAGGATCTTATTCATTAACTGTTTTCCTCGATCCACCCATAATCCACGGTGCACCTCCTTCTCCTCTCCCCTTCTCGCTCCAAAATAAAAAAAAAAAAGAACACAAGGCTGATTCTATGCATCCATGCATTCATTTGCAGACACACGCGCGCGCACACAAACACACACACACACACACACACACACACACACACACACACACAGCGGCCTCCCCTCTGTTGCTGCTCCATTAGGTCTGAATTGTAGCTGTGATGTGTGGGACCCAGGGGAGGTGTTATTGTCAGACCTGATTTACTCAGCACCATCTGACATGGGCCTGGGAGCCTTGTTGGTGTGTGTGTGTGTGTGTGTGTGTGTGTGTGTGTGTGTGTGTGTGTGTGTGTGTGTGTGTGTGTGTGTGTGTGTGTGTGTGTCTAAGAGAAACAGGCATACTGCCCAGTTTGGAGTCCTTTACAGGAAGGACAGTCCAAAGCAACAGTTAAACAGCAGCGGCAGTAGTTGTTGAAATTACACTTCATGATCAATAACTATAACATTTTAATTTATTTTCAATAATGATTATACCTCCAGCACTGGTGGTTCATGAGAAATACACAGTGGTCTCCTTTTCTGTTGGAATTTTGATCAGAAACTAAAAAAAGAAAAACATAGCCAAGTTTAAAATTATTTATACAACCAATAACAGAAAAATAACTTCCACAGTAACCTTTAAATACAGTAATATCAGGACTTAAACATCCTATCACATCCTTAAACAGACTGTATACGGAGGAATCATTTAACTATTTATATATATATATATAAAATATACTATGAGTTATCCACATATTTTAAAAAGCTTTTACAATATAAACATTTTAAATTTAAAAAGGCAACACTTTTAAATACATATATATTTCCCTTAAGTTATTTTAATAAAGTTGTATTTTCTACCTGCAGTCCATGTGGTTCCAAGTGATTGATAAAAATGAACTGGAATCTTCCCACAAACCGACTACATGATGTTCCGGTTATCCATGTCCTGGTGACAGTGCTTCTTTTTGCCACTGACAGGCTCAGCCTGGAATCATCCGGTTCTGACAACGGCATGCACCGGATCCCTACAGAGATCCTAGTTCGGTTTGAGTGTGTGAGGACACACTGAATCCTTCTATTTGCTGTAATTCATTCACGCTCCTCGCGCCTGGCCTGTAAACTGATTGTTGTATCATACTGAATGTGTTTCACACTGAAACTGAAGTTCACGTTGAAACCAGGGGGATGAATAATAGATATTGAAATATATCATATTTCTTCTTTCCCCTGATGTCAAATGTTCATATTCTTATCAAGAAAATCTGCTGCCATCTCATTCTCCTATCCTGACGGGATGTTTATTGTGGCATTTCTACTCCTATTGTAAACAATTAACACCCTGGATCAGAATTCTGAATTTTTTTTTTTTTAATCTGTGTTAACTCATATCTGTCTTTTGCCAGAGTTCCAAAGTCTCCAGCCAGAATACAATGTTTTACACAAAGATATAGAACTTAGAGTGACATTTTTAAAACTTTCCTTTGTAGAAATCATTCCCACTCAATGTCCTTTTACGCGTTATGGCTCCGCAGACGTAATGTACATTAAAAACAACTTTTATTGCTTAAGTTTCGCCTTTCAGGTATTGTCTTTGAAGAAGAATTAGCCATTTGGTGTCCAGTTGTCTTTGCACATGCTGGAGACACAACATCTCTCTCCAAAGCTCAATTGTCGGTCATGCCAGCCATGTTTTCTCTCATGAGAACACACACCGTCAACATCTGTTTCCCACCATTTCCTTAATGACGCAAAGCCACCTGCATATTGCTGAACGCTCTTCTTTTCACCTCTTGCCAAGTTCATCAAGCTCGTCTGACAAACTGCATAACCACCTTAATCTAATTCTTCACTCAGAGAAAAAGGTGGATTTCCTGCTCAATCTGAAAGAGTGGATTGGGATAATCCCAGTTATTTTCTTAGAGGGGTTCACACATGGTCACCAGAAACCTCACACCTGCAGTGTGACCATCCTTAAGTGGAAGTCTAAAATTTATGCTTAAAAAAAAAAAAAAAAAAAGATGTTAAGTACATTCTGTTTTCTGCAACAAATCTTTTTTTCTCTGGCACTGAAAAACAGTTAATCAAAAGGTTGGCACATGAGGTGAACGTAGACTTTGACACATCACTCTCACCCCTCACTGTCTTTGACAAACACTTTTTTAGGTCAAGTTACCCCCCCCCCCCAGCCCCCCTCAGCCCCCCTCCCGCCTTGTGTGAGGCAAAAGGTGATACCTGCCACTCAGCAGGAAGGATTCGGCTGAATATCCTGTCTGGTGTTCCTTTTCTTGTTCTCGCAACCCGAGGAGCCGAGCGAGCAGCCATTCAGCGTGGAGGAAGTAACGAAACAAAACACAGAGTGGGAGGACAGCTGGCCGCCACCTTCATGCATGTTAGACACACACACACACACACACACACACACACACACACACACACACACACACACACACACACACACACACACCAGAAACGTAGAAACACAATCACCTTCACCGACCATATGATATTTACTTAATACTTTGTCACAAACTGACAAATGTAGCTCAATTGAATTTGACATGAATTGAATTTGAAAAGTTGTTCACTGCCTGACTTACTTCTCTCTTGTTAACTGTCAGATTCTTACATCTTTTTAAGTCTGAAATCATTCACTTGAAAGAATTCTTATTATTTTCAGGAGAAGAAAACATTCTATTATTTTTCAAAGTATCCATAACTTGGCATGAATTTGATTTGGCTTTCTCAAGCAAAAACAAACAAACAACATAAGCGCTGTATTATCAGAATGTACTTCCAAATTCAGAAGTAGAAATTTAAATGATCGTAGGAGAGATTTGCTCATTTAGATTATTGTACACGATATCATCACCTTCTTAAAATAATCGCCGTCATTTATCAAGTTTTTCAGAAAATACAAAAACTGGAGATGAAATATCATCAGGGGCTGATTTAAGCAAAAAAAACTGTCAAAAAATGACTTGGGCAATTATTTTAAGAAGGTGACAATATAATTTTGAAGCACAAATGTGAAAGAAGCATTTTATATTTTCATATATTTATATTTCAAGACTTGACATTCTATTCTATACAAAAACATGAAAGACTGAAACTTTTTCGCAACACATTTCGGTTTAATTTTCGTCCAATTTGATCTACAAACTCATGAATATAAATATATGTGTAGTACAACGGAGAATATGATGAAATATTTCCAAGTTTTCGTTAATGCATAAAAACTTATAACCTAAATATTCAATTAAAATATAAGTACTCAAAAACTAAACTTCAGTGCAATGCAAAAGTTGATTAAATGTTAAATGTTCTTTCTTGCTTTCCATTGGGGTGTAATTTTACTTTGCAAGATTTATTTTAGATTAAACAGGGAATTTGCTTTAAAGGAAATATTGTTTAGAGATTAACGGTGTATGGATAAATAAGAAATATAGAAAGAGAGGTTGGGCTTTGAAATGTGTCAGACTGTAAAAAGTATACACACTCTACATTGCTTAAATTTTTGCACATCAAGCACAGTCAAAAAAGCAAATCCATAAACACACATTTGCACGTGTGTACACATACGATTGAACGCTCACACACACATGCACACCCACTGTTTAATCTATTTAATTGAACCTGACGTTGAATAACTAAACAAATGAGGAAATTCACAAGGGGCATCTGATCCCTTCTCAGCTAATGGATTGGAGATTCCTTTCCCATCGGTGCATTTGGGCAAACAAGACCCAGTAATCTCTGAATTGATGAGTTGACTCTCCGTCTGCATCAAATTTCTCCACTAAAGAGCTGTTGAACTCCCGATACAGGGTTGGTGGTTAGCCAGACACTCAATTTGCAGACATGAGCAAGAACTGTTGGCTTCCTCTGGTTTCACTATCAGCGCTGCGATAAGTTATATATCGAGGCCACGATAGAAATGTTAAGGCAGAATCAATCTGGTTTGAAATGTTTTCTATACATCTAATTTAAGAACTTGCACCTTAATCAGTTGAGAGAGAGCGAGAGAGAGAGAGAGAATCTTATGGCCCAACTACAAGAGAGATGAAGGCTCAGAGGTTTAGGTGACAAATTTATTAAAGTCCTGTCTCTTTTTAATCAGGAATCATCATCGTCATTACCAGAAGGAATAAATAAGACATAAAACATTTTCCACATAAACAAACATATACATCAGACCCCAGGTTTGACATCTCCTTGGGAGTCGTCTTCAGTAGAAGAAAACGAACAAGATACATCCGAGAACACACAAATGCATAGATGTAATTGGACCCCTAGGAACCATTTAAGACAAACATCTACATTTTTGCCTATATCCATGTTAAAGAATGTACAAAGTCCTCCTATCTGGGTTCTTATTCATATTCGAGAAGGGGTTTGTATAAAAATAAAGTCTCCACAATGATATACCATTATATTTATATATATATATATATATAGACATTTGGCAACAACCAGACATTTAAAGACTTAATTCTGCACCTGAACACACTGTAGAAAACAAGCAGTGGGAGGAGATGAGAAAAAAGAGGGGTCCAAAGCTAAATTCTTAATCTGTGGTCTCTGTAGTTGTGAAAAAGCTTATACTGGTACCCAGAACTTTTTTTTTGGACATATTCTTTGCTTTACATACAGTTTTACCACTGAAGTACAATTATTAGACCAAGTGCTTTTCATGAAGGAGGTTTCCCTTCTTCTGTGAATCCACATTGCAGATATCAAATGGACCCGATAATCAGATGAGATCCAAGGACAGCACAGCTCTCCACTAGTCCTTTATACAATCACTGTCCTGTGTGACTATTTTCCAATTCCTAAAATCCAACAGAAGACAGAAAACAAAACAAAATGAAAAAGAAAAGTCCAAGTGATGTTTGTTGACCAATCAAAACTGTCCATGGTCCACCTCATCCAACCAGGAGGCTGGACTGGCGGGGAAGTCTGGGTATCCCCCACTGCTTCCAGTGGAGAGGTCTGAGCTGGGGCCATTGGCTGTGCCCATGGAAACCCTCACAGCAGGGTTGATACCGCCACTCTGGGTCATGATGGAAAGGCCAGAGTCAGGGTAGACCAGGCTGGTGATGAGCGGCTGGTGTCTGGGTACTGCCTGAAGTGACCCTGGTGACTGAGGAAGGCCATAGGGGCTGTTGGAGCGCATGTCGTGGAACTGGTCCTGAGAGGGGAGGACGCCGTGCTCCAAGGGGAAGGAGGCGTGGTTGTTACCTCCTTGGCGGCCTCCTATGGCTGGAGAGGTGCTGCTGTAGATGCCGTTAGTGTGTCCGATCTCTGACATAGGTGGTTCGTCTGAGCAACGATAGATTAGAGGTGGTATTTGTTATTGTGGTCGGATTGAATCCACTTAGATGAACTTGCTGCATTCAAAAAATGTTTTAAAAAAAAGGGGAAAAGCTACAGGGAACAGGGAAACAGCACATTCAAGGCGCTTTTGGACCAAGATTTTAAAAGAGCTTACTTTGGAACTAGCCACCAGGGAGCTACTGTTAACTACTCTTTAGCTTTTGCTTGTTTGTGCTTTTGTTTGTTCCTCAGAACAGAGTCCTAGAACTAAAGTGGTTACCAGGTAGTGCGGTTCAAACACACCAAAAAGTGGAGACTTTCTTGAACAGTTACAGAAACCATGGGCGCTAATTTAAGAATGGCGCGAGCCGTTTCATTTCAAGACGACGCACATGACATTTTCACGGCAAGTGCCCTCACCCTTTAACTAACAAATGAGTTTGTGCTCCACCTGTGCCTGCTGCTGCTTAAATATGCTAATGAGGTGTGGTCTGGTGCAACCATGGCGCATTGCTATTTTGGGACTCCAGAAAACATTTGTGTCATAGACCGAGAGGAGGCTGGTCTGTGGTCAATGGCCTTATGTGTGACGTGCTATTTAAAG